>NC_142838.1:29701969-30005000 GCF_061612785.1 Hesperophylax consimilis
AGAGTCATGCTATTTTGCTTATATCTGCTTCAGAGGAAATTCGAATGACAGGAGAGCTGTCACTTTTTCTCATAAATATATTGCAATTTTTTGTCCACAGATATTGATATTGTTTTTCAGCTTTAATTTCCCTGGCTTTCTTCATAACTACATAGACTAGCTAGCATAATAAAACAAGACACGATTTGAACTTCGTGGAAGTTGATGGAATTCTTTTGTGAACCTGATTTCAACTAAATAAGGAAAATCGTTTAAATTTTCAATCAAATCTTCACAACTAAACAGATCAATCACGATATAAAATGAAAATCAAGCGATGACCAGTCACGATATTTTTAAATTTTGCTTTGAGATAAAAAACTGTAATCAATTATTACGTATTACGAGCAGCGAACGCGCAGAGCCAATGGAAATCAATGGATATTGGAATTCATTATTATCCAATGGCTATTCGAATTGTACCCGAATTTCCAACAAAGGAGGCAAGGTATGACGTATGACCCGCATCAGATACACAATACGAAATACAAGCAGAATCAGACAGATTTACTGGGTTTGGCTTATCCGGGAGCAAAGAAGTTATAGCCATAAAAATAAAGAAGTCAATTTTAGTTACGTAATTAAACCAAATAAGCAGTTTTTTCAAATTAAATAAATAATATTAATATTTTTAAAAAGCTGTATGTACGGAGTTAATAAATACTGTACAAGCTCTGATTTGAATTCTTACTAAAAAAATGTCCTTGAATGTGCTCTAAAAGAGCTGGCAACGTCGCTTTTGGCAGACTGATGTATGAGATTCCAGTCTTGAAAAAGTGAGGTTATTTCAGACATATTATTTTTTTAATTTTCTGTTACCGCGGTGAGTTAATAAGAATTTCAAAAAGTAAATGTAAAAGCCTTATGAATGTGTGGGTAACTATTAAACTAAGAAGTCAACGTTTATATTGCTCAAACAATTAATCCTAAATGTCAAACTTTTTGATCTACAGGGAATTATGAACATAATTTTTTTTATCGTATAAACGAGATACGAAGGGAAAGTAGCAAAAATCTAGTTTTACAAACCGTGGTTATTTTTACGACATTTTCAAAAAGAAGAAACATTTAAGACAATTCTATTCAAAACATATTTATATTAATTAGAACTTCTGTTTAAAGAATTTTAAGTCGGAAAACTAAATACATTATACTTCTAGTTTACAAAGATAATATTCTAAATAAAAAAGCACCATTTAAAAAAAATAGTTTACTCAGACAAACGCCAATACTACCAACTCCAGAATGTTAAAAAAAAACAATGGAGCAATTCAACTATAATTAATTCTTTTGGAGTAAATTTTTTTAATTCATTACCAGAAAGTATCCGAAATATAAATCAGAACAAATATTTTAAAATTCACGTTAAAAACACACTGAAAATATAAACTGAATACTTTGGCAAATACATTAAAAATATAACGAACTAAATGACAAGAGCCTGGCTTTATTATGTTGGTACATTTTATGTATAAAATTAGGTGAAATAAATACTGTGATAATTTTCTGTAAATTGTGTAATATATATATTTTTTTAATAAACTTTTTTTTTTAAATGAACCACATTTAAATTTCCATGGAAATGTTTCAAATTTTATGTTTATACTACAGATAACCTTCTTTGGTTGCATAAACCATGAATATCTTTCCATTAACTATTTTATGGCTGTTAAATCTCAGTTTCTATTAGTAAGGTTTTTAAATACAGGGTTTTTATCAATTGTATAAAATTAAAACCAAATTTATAAGTAAAGCTGTAAGACGATAATGGGGCATTAAAAAAAATATATTTTGATTAACCGGGAAATAGATTTAACCCGATATTTTTACACGAAATTTACCCTGTAAATCGAGAGTCAACTGTACTTTGTCATACAATAATACCTCGTAACATGATATCCATATTTATAATAGAGCATTTAAAAATGTATTAAGGCGAAGCTTAATGCCAAATCACTATTTTGATTCATCTTTATAACGAATTGATGTACATTATGAATACCAAAAAATATGCTTTAGATAAATTGAATACAAATAAATAAAAAAATTACTCATTATTCTATTAAAAAATATAAATGTAAACTACTAAAAAAATATTTTTTCAATAGAAAACGCATAAAGGAAACAACTTTAAAAAATACAGTATTTTAGCTAAGATTATCTGTGACAGTTTCACTTGATTAACTTTTTTGCTTACTCATAAAATTATTTACAAAAAAAAATAAAAAACAGGTTTGTGCTTGAAATCGAACGTTTCTAGAATCCGTTTGTCAAGCGATTTTAATGCATATTATCTACAATATAAGTTGTACAAAGAATATACACATTTTTGGCTTGTAGCTTCCTCTTAACCGGAAAATTATTATTTTTTATTTTATTTCGTAATAACAACATAAGGTTAATCGGATATTTTCAACAATTTCTGTAAAGCGAGAATATTATGTACTTTGCAATACAATATGACCGCCCTCAAAAGAAAATGTAAGCTATAATAATATTATAAATAGCATTAAAAAAATGCATAATGGCCTGCTTGTAAAATTGTGTCATCGTTCAGAGAAGGAAACGCAGGACAAAGGCTTACGGGGATTCTGAAATATTACATTATCTGTTACATTCCACGTTGAGGATAATATTATAATATGTATAATAATGAACAATACATTGTCATTCAGTGATACAAGGTCGACGCTACTTGACGGCTCCTGAGAGTGACATTAATTTGTGACGGAGGTAGACGCGTTACCTGGGTATCGATTCTCAAATCCAAGCCGCTGGCAATCGCCGTCGAAAGTACATACATTGGTCGAAGTTCTAATTTTTGAGTCTCGTCGAAGGTACATACTTACATATGCCAAACGTCAAAACGCCAAATTCCACTCGAACAACGAGTGGTTCGACCCACCCGTTGTTCGAGTGGAATGACTTTGACGTATGTATTTATGTACCTTCGACGAGACTCAAGAATAAGAATGTCGACAAATGTATGTACTTTCGTCGGCGATTGCGAGCGGCCTGGATTGGAGAATCGATACCCTGGATAAAAGCTAGCACAATAATCTCGACCAATATTTCTTATATGTCAAGCTCAATTGAGATAATATGTATTTTGAAAATAAGTCACATTTAAACCTTAAAACATAATATTTGGATGAATTGTATAACGCCATTTTTGAAAATCACCTCGTGGGCAATGTAAAATTATTTAACATTTTTCTACAATAGTCTATTGTATTATGTTACTAACTATAGACAAGACAAGTTATTACTAACAAATTTCATCTATAATACAGAAGTATTATGTACAATGCATTTGACCAATGAACGTGATGATGCGCTAGAATGTACGTATATTATTAAATATTTATATGCTGTACAGGCAGATAATATGCGGGACTAAACTTACCTGGAAGGTCATCTGAGATTAACACTGTTTATTGTTTATTAAAGAAATTGGATATAATTGGAACACATGTAATTGGCAATGACATTATTAATTCTGGTATTTATTTTAATAATATATTTTTATTTTCTTGAGGACAAGCAATTTTTCTGTTGGGTGGTACAATAGTAGAAGGATTTGATTAGAATTTATCTTTCTAAACGCGATTCTTCTCTCGGTGGGCGACATAGTGAGAAGTAAGACTTTGAATAATGTAAATCCAATAAGAAAAGTGAGACCTTCCACACAGCATTCCAAAAGAAGACACAGGGAAAGTCTCTACCTCAAGGCCTCCTCTGTGGAGTTAATATTAAAAATCAAAAAATAAGATCATAAAATCCATTCGAAACATTTCTTCTTTTTCTTTATAGGAGCATTTCAAATCATTCAAATGAAAAATAATTTAAAAAAACTCCATAGCTCTTGATAGAAACGACGTTGCCAGCTAAAAAATAGTGACAACCATCTAGAATTTCTAGACAGAAAAAAATAGTGGAAACCATTTAGAATTTCTAGACAGAAAAAAATAGTGGAAACCATCTAGAATTTCTAGACAGAAAAAAATAGTGGAAACCATTTAGAATTTCTAGACAGAAAAAAATAGTGGAAACCATCTAGAATTTCTAGACAGAAAAAAATAGTGGAAACCATTTAGAATTTCTAGACAGAAAAAAATAGTGGAAACCATCTAGAATTTCTAGACAGAAAAAAATAGTGGAAACCATCTAGAATTTCTAGACAGAAAAAAAACTAGTGGCAACCATTTAGAATTTCTAGACAAAAAAAACTGTGTTATTTTTTATGACGCATCGTTACGAGATTTTTTGTTAAGTACTTCATCCGAGCAGATTTTTTCTGATTAATCGAAGGAAAGAAAATATTCACGCTGCTTCTAGATTGTGTGTTTTAATAAAATATTATTTGAAATAATGTAGCTGTTATTGAAAAAAATAATATTTCAAATAATTTTTCAATTATTAAACCAAATTATTTAACCAGGTAGATAGATACCTAATTGGTTTTTGAAAATAATAATTAATTGCTGAATCTTAGCAGCCGCAAGCGCTTAATAATATCGAAGTGCTTTAAGAATCAATACATTTTAAGAGAGAGGGATCGAATTTACTTTCCCTTAAAATTTCGCGGGACCAAAAGTGGTGGCTAGATAAATATTATCAGATTGATCGTCGGATCCATCAAGGGTGGAATAAAGGCGTTATTCTTATAGGCTCCTTCGCACTTGAGTTAAGTAAGAAGTAAGCCTTGGGTAATTTGAGAACACTTCTCCCGGCCTTTGTCAGTGTCATTAGGCTTTGTAGATTTTTTTATCAGACTTTTGATGGCTCACGCTCCGCCGGACCTCTGCGGGGAAACTCTTATGAAAAGTTGAATAGGCTGATTTCGGATGTCGCTAATAACAAGGTTCGCTCTTCGCTAGATTTGATAATACTACCACGTCATTGTAAAGGAAAATAATATTTTAACCTACCGTAAAAATAATGTATTGTTATTTTTTTATTCGATACAATAACTTTACATATTTGATAATGTGGGCATCACTGGGTGCTTAACCCGTGCTGAAGCTCCCATTTCACATTTTAATAAAATTCAACAAAAAGAAAACATGAAATAAAATAAAGTACTGTTGTACATAATGATGTATGTAGTGTAATGTTATTGTGAATTACGTATTTTGCATTTTTTTACGTATTTTTATTCTTTAATCCCCTATTAATTGCGTATCTGAAGTGTTGGTTTCGCTCATTATTTGTATTGAGTGATTAAAAGATGGTTGAATGTTTTTATTGCTCGGCATTTGTGGTGTCTTTGTCCAAAGCTTGCGTTTACCGTCAGAGTTTTCATGTTTTTTGTACGCTTTTCTAACTGGTCTCTTTTAACGATAGTTTGTTAATATATATTCTAGTAAACACACACACACATTGAGAATTTAAGGACTAGTACAAAATATTAGTGCACATTAGGGGAGAACACCATCGAACTGCTTACTTTACAAAAGACATATTCAAAAGCTCGGTTGTGAGGTATCCATAACCACACTCCTGATGTTGCTAAATCCGATTATTCTATTTTCTGCTCTCTATACAAGAATCTCCTTCAATAACGAGTTATTAAAAAATTGAATTGAAGACTTCTTCAGTATCGGATTTATTCAGGCGTGGAATCGAAAAACTGCCAGAATGTTGGGAGTCAGTGATAAACAAAGAAGGAGATTTTATTGTTGATTAGTTTATGAATATTTATATTGTTTATAAAAAAAACTACGATCTTACGAATAAACTCAAAACATAGCGATGTTGGTGGTACGAGTATATAAACAGTGGTAACATGTAAAAGTGTATAACGGTGAAAGCGTATTCAATTGCGGAAAAACAGCACATTCCAACAAAATTATACTGTTTAATTTAACGATCGTATCCGTTAAGAACGTCAGAATAGCCAAGGCCACTAATTAAACGATTTTTATAATAGGCGCAATATGAACAGTTCAAATATAAACGGTTCTGTGGTCACTGACCAATACAACATAGTAATAATTAGACATCGGATTATATGCATTTGCATATTTGCATATGCAAATGCATATAACTCTCTAATTACGACGTTAATGCATATTTCAGCCTTTTTTCCCAAATCGTGCATATTTCGTTTAATAGCGGGAGGTATCATTTACGTATAGGGAGCTAGGTGACTTGGTTGCCTGTAAAATCCTAGAAAAAACAAATCATTCAACTGTTGCTCGTTTCATAAATGATTCCATAAGATCTTTGTTTCCCGATTGTTCTGTGGATGAAAAAATCTGCATGTTTGTTTCTGATGCTGCGCCATACATGGTGAAAGCTGGCCAAGCCTTGCAAACTTTTTATCCAAATTTACTACACATTACCTGCTTAGCTCACGGGTTTCATCGCCTTGCAGAAGAGATACGGCAAGAGTATGGGAGTGTTAATAAATTGATTTCCTCCACAAAAAAGTGTTTTTAAAAGCACCGTCTCACTTTGGACGGAATGGAAAAAAAACGCGAATTAAGTGGTTTTTGCAAATGTTAATTTTTTTAATTTTTTTTTTTTTTTAGTGTAGTACAATAGTTTCTGCATTTTATGTGTTAATTTAAATATGTCAATAGGGCTTGATGGAAGTTTGGCAACGCTGCAAAGTGTGTCGTAAGTTGGATATTCGACATCGCGTTTTTCAGTTCACTCCTACGCGTGAGCAGAGTCGGTTGTCTAAAAAGTGACGTTTGGATATATTTACAAAAGTTTGTTATGGCTGACATTCCTCAAGGTATTCTTAATTTAATTTACTAAACTATATATCCATATATCATGTGTGTGAGATTTGAACTAACATCTAATTTTACACTATTTTTGAAATTTTTTGCTGTTAAAATGCATATTTCAATTAGCATTTAGAAACAAAACATCGTTTGTTCCCATTTATGAATATAAAAGTATTGTAGACTGAAGTCTCACCTTTAATGTCATATATAAATTGTGATCATCTTTTGTCTTTCCTTGAACAATTTTGTTATTTTCAGGAAGGCCTATATGCATTCCCCGGAGAGAAGTATTCGAGGCATTAAAAGAACGGGGTATATTAAATGCCACTTCTGTGAAATCAAAAGAGTTTTTAATTAATTACGTAACACAAAAATACCACATAGCGGCAGGTTCTAACATTTTGAGCCCTACATTTTACAAAAACATTAAAAAATTTTCACTACAATTAATGAAGAAATTTCTACATAAGAGTATATTAATATTTTTACTTAAAAATAGTTATAATTCATTAATAATATTAAAAAAAAATATTGCACTAATATTTAGCCAGCACACAATTAATTCGTGTTTTTTCTTCATTCCGTCCACTGTGCGTCGCGTGTGCAGTCTTATAAAGAGCAATTGTCAAATCTAGCGTTGCCGCCAGAACCCATAATTACTGGATGGGGTACTTGGCTAAAGGCAGTATTATTCTATGCTGAACATTTTGAGGCCGTAAAACAAGTAGTTGGGCAATTTGACAGTTCTGAGGCCATTGCAATTCATTCAAGCAAGCTAGCATTTGAAGACGCATCCATTAAACAGAATATCGCCCTCATCTCAACACATTTCCACAAGTTACCAGATACCATAAAAAATTTGAAACAAAAAACCTTCCTCTAATTAAAGCAATAGAAATACTGGAAACAATGATCGAACTCGCCAACGCCCTTCCTAATTCAATATCAGAAAAGATTCGTAAAAAGTTAGACTCTATTTTGCTTAAAAACCCGAGTCTTGAAGATATGAAGAACATTAATGCCTACATCAACGGCACAGGTCATACCCTGCCTAAACAGATATCTCCAGAAATGGCGCCAAATTTTAAATTTTGTCCAATGACGTCAGTTGACGTAGAGAGGTCGTTGTCGGCGTACAAATTAATACTGGGTGACAAACGTCACAGATTTGAGCTCGAAAATTTGGAAAAATACTTAGTTGTATATTGTCACAAAAACTATGCATAATTTTAAGAATATTTCGCTGTTTTTGTACGGTCTTTAATTAAAATATATAAAAATATAAATGGTTTTTTGATTTTGCATTGTGCATATTTTGGGCAAATCAAGAGTTTTTAGTGCATATTTCGGCCTTTTTTAGTGCATATTTGCATGCATATTTTGGCACTTTGTTAGTGCATATAATCCGATGTCTAGTAATAATAAATCACCTTAAAGTACAATATAATATGTGCATTTATTCATCGAAGCAAATTTTAATGTACAGCCTGTTGAAATTTTAATTGACGAAAAATATACATAAAAGAGGATGATGTTTTAATGGATATCTCAATATAAAGCGGATTCGGTGAGGTAAGAAATGATATCAGAATATGTTCGTCAAAATGACATATTTATTTTTTTACAGCAGGAATACTCGCATGCAGAAAATTTACCCGCCTAAAAAAATTCAGAATTCACGTAGAAACATAAAAACAGGCCAAAATTGTGATAACCCGAAATTATTCATGGACAATTTTATCGAGAAAGCAAAGCACATTCTTTGGTACTAAATGGATGAACATACTTTAACAGGTGAAACGTAAGGTTTCAATTTTCAATCCGCTTAGACCACCATTCTTTAGAGCTTTCCATTCGGAAATGCCTAACATCTAAACAGTGCGTTTGCGTAATAACGTAACGTAATCATTTCGTCATTATGATCTACCTAACCTGGCATTGACAGGTAATTAATGTCGGTTTCACGACAGAAGTGTGAAAATCCAACAGTATGACGATATCATTTACGCATGTAGCTACGCGCAAAATTCGATACCGTCACTCTCATAATATATTACACCACCTCATTTACTAGTAGCATTATTTCTATAAATTATTTTTTAACCAATAAATAACCCCCTCGAGAACGACGATTTAGAAAACAATGATAAATTCTATAACATGATTGCGGAAACACGATAAAATGAAGCAGCACTTTGAATAGACCAAATTCTATTGAAATCACTTTATCAAAATTAGATTAGTACCTTCTTATCATGATTATCTGAATTCTCGGAAGATAAAATAATAATGACAGGTAAGTAAGTATGTTAAGGTCATTTAAATATAGGTATTTTTTTGGTAAACTGCATTTTATAATATGTGACATAATGATAAAATTGCGCTTTATAAATTATCCAGGTGCATGTGTAACGTATATGTATGTAACTACATAATATCATGATTTGGTTAGTTATAGTATATATATAACTAACCTATGTAATAAACCTATGTAATAAATATAATGTATATATATACATATATATACATTATATTTTTAAATACTTTCCTCTCAATTGAAAATTATGGAAAAAGGAATCATTTTTAACAGTTATTTTGGCAATTAAAAAAGGAAGAAACGAAGCTTTATTGACCAATGATAGAAAACACGCTGCGAGCTGAAAATATGTAGTAAAGTTTTAATATTTTATAACACCAGAACTTACTTTTAGAGGGTTTTTAATGCTTTTTTGTACTGATTATCTGCTTTTTAGTTTGCTTCGATTGATTGGTACTCGAAAAATATTGAGTAGTCAAATTAATATTAGTAAAAATAATACTTGGATAGTTTATATAATGCCGTTTTTTGTGAAATCAGGTAGTGTACTTTTAGAGTCGACAAGTTCGTCTAAAAATCCATTTGGAATTTGCAAAACATTTGAACACTTTGCAACGACAAGGCTGTGCCTCAAATATTAACGGAAGCTCATTATTTGATGACTTATTACAGCGGCCGTCTGTCGGAAAAAATACGGAAATACAACCAGAAGATACAACGACTCCGTACCGCACTGCCGGGTTTGAAACATTTCTATCGGAAATGCCACCGTAACCACGGCCAAAGCAATGCCGACCAGAAGAGTTATAATAACAACAAAAAACAACCGTTACCGCATCGTGACGCCGCGCAATCAACAACAACATTATGGTAGCCGTAGTAGAATGAAGTGCGAACAGCGAACAAGCGTGCACCCAGTCGAGTAGTCGTGTGAATGAACCCGCTCGCGTCCATACCGTACTGTCTATGCCAATCTGTGGGGTTATATAATACAGCCTGATTACCTCATCAACAATCATCGCGGAGGAACTCGATTCTCAATAGTAAACAGACTCTGAGAATCTTTCATTTTGCTCTCGAGTCGAGAGGAATGAGTTACTTTCGTGCATGGATAATTTGGCCGATCGTCGACGGAGCTTCATCACGACCAACAAACAAAGAAAGAAAGATGACCAATGCAATAATAAAAGTTACATTAACATTATGGTTGACACAGTGATAGAATTTCTAATACCCATTGATGAAAATTAAAATGGACAAGAACACACTAAAATAGTTCGACTCGACCATGGACATCGCTTTAAACTTAACTGATGGTTATTTTCTCAGTTATTTTGTTATTTGCCTAGTGCACCGAGAGCAATAAATACTTTCTTTCATGCTTTAGAAATATACATAGAAAAAAGTTAATCTAAAGTAATCTACAACCTGTCATTTTGTTAGAATATTTTAAAACGTATGCGAAATTTTCAAAGGGTCCTTTGTCCTTGAAGTCGACAAAATAAATTCATCAGTTTCCCGACCATATCCAATTTAGAGCGATGAATGCCGCACACGATGAACAGAAAATTCCTAGAAGTATAATCTATACCGATTTTAAATAAAACTCGTCCACACACACGGCACCTTTCGATTCCTAGGTCCCAGACAGCCAATAAAAATGATTATCTATTAAAAAGAGAATTTCGATATTTGAAAAACAATTATAAATTTTAAACCGAAGCAAGTGAAATTGACCTTACTTCTGGCACTGCAGAAACGCCCACGACACTCTTCTATCGGTTTACCTCTTCAGTGGCCGCACATCAACCGCGTGATTAATGGGTGGCCTTAAAAAAACCACCACTCGCCAGCCAGAGAACGGGGCAGGGATAAAGCCGCAAGGGTTTTAAGGGAACAGATGGTAGAATGTTTTCAATTCTCGATGAGTTTACATCCGGAGGACGGTACATAGGGTTAAAGAGATAACAAACATAAAATAAGATATAGGCTTACCTAATGGCCTACCAAATATACTTTCCCTGAAAAAATAAGCCAGCAAGACACTAAACAAAGCTTCCCTCAAACCGCTAAAAAGGGATTCCTTGAATAAGTATCTACCTAGTGTGTATTATTTTCCATGAAGCGTAAATTATCTAGGGATTTTAGGACATTATCGTCCATAACAATAATAATTGGATAATTTGTATAGCGCCGTTTTTGTGAAGGTTCCAATTAAATGGTTTCGGATTGAACGATTAAAACTAGGTTGGCATTCTGTTACAGAAGAGGTATCAATAATATTACAGCTGTCTATTACATCCGTTTATCCATGTATGATGAGCAAAACTGGTCTCAGTCATCGCAGTCTCAGCCCCGGCGTCATGAAATTTTCACGGTTTTTCTGTCTGCCATTTCCATGTCAACACAATCAAGATCAACTGCCATTCATTTTCACAACGAGTTATGGAATTTAAGAATAAATATTATACTGTCAAAATCATAAAAAGCACCATATTTATGGTTCCATACTTACTGGCGGAACTGAGTATTGAGTAGTAATTACTGGTTTACATCATATATTATAATAAAGAATAATGCTCTTATTATTAGACTCCTAAAACGAGCCACCACGAATGTGTTTTTGGTGTTTTTCATTACATTACATTTTCTACTCTGAATTGAATAATTCAGGAATTAATACATTTATTTATTTATTCTTGAATACACATTTTACAAATGATTACAGTGGTTTATATTGTAGTACAGAGAAAAAAGGTATAAAAAATAAAGAACATAGGTTATTATAGGTAAAACTGTGTGTGGGTGATATTGTATGTTACGTGAACACCTCACTAGGAGAACCTGTGCTGAGGTGTTAACGTGTTTGTGATTAAGTGTGACAGGTATTTATGTGTTGTAGCTGAAAGTTCATTTTTTTTTCACAGACATATATTGAAACATGAAAACACACATTTATATGTGAGTGTATGTATTTTTGGATAATTCTTGAAGAACGTATATAATATTTAATTTTACTTATTATATTTTGGTTATGTTTGGTTTGGAATTATAATCTTTTGAATATCTTGATTTTTTATCCAGGCTACGATATTTTTTTTGAGAAGGTTTGTAGATGTAGTTGTAGTCATTAATTGTTTCAAAGTAATGGGCATACTGTTAAAAAGTTTGGTTGCGTAGTATTGAAAGTGTCTTTGTCCGTGTGTGGTGTGTGCTATCGGAATGTTCAGTGTTTTATTTGTTGATGACCTGGTTTTTATTATGGATTTTGGTTGATTTGTAATATGAAGATTATTATGGATGAGATGTAGGAGAGCAGTTTTGGCGTAAAGTTGTCTTATTGACATGACGTCTAGTGTTTTGAAGATTTTTTTTGAGTCTGTGTAGAATGGTACTTACAGTATGAGTTTTATTATTGCCTTTAGAACTTTTTGAATATATACATTGTTCAATTTTACTGTTATCGCCAAATAATTTCTAGGGCGTAAAAGCGTTACAAAATGTAAATAGATAATTATGTCCGTGTGTTCAATTGATACCGACGTGAGATCACTGAACTGACTGAACTATACTGGTGACAGCGAACTTCAGAGCGGACCATGAAAACAAAGCTGGAAAAATATTTTTAGTAGGTACCAAGTAAAATTCAAAAAGAGAACATTCAGGAATGCCAATACCTGCCACTATACCATACGAGTACCCACCAGAGGAGTATGTACCACCGGAGGTGATATGTTTTGAAATACCGTTTTCCTGAATCTGATAACCAAACTAACAGACGTTGATTATTTCTTTGGGCGAATTAACGGCAAAAGAGTAAGGACGGGTGGTTTCGGAGAATTTGAACAATTCATCAAATTTCAACGTTCGTTTTCGGGTTCTGTGAAAGTCCTATTCAAGTTCTGTTATTATATCATTGTAGGCTAGTTGCTTGACAAAACTGAAATAAAAACAGAACTTGAAAAAATCTTTCACAGAACTTGAAAATGAATGTTGAAATTTGATGAATTGTTCAAATTCTCCGAAACAACCCGTCCTAAGTATCCGAAGCCAGTAGGAGTCAATATTAATAATGTCGTTTTTTTAAAGTAATGAGCCGCCACCGAGTGGAACTCAATTTGCTGTATGTTGTGAGGCCGAAGGAATAGGAGAGGAGATGGTTGTCAACAATATGACTATTCAGATCTGGTCACTAAACACAGCTAATGTAATTTAAAACAATTAATTTTTAAGAAGAAAATATTCCCTGAAGCAGTGGAATTTCGTGGTCAAACCCCAACTAATTCAAGCTTTAAAATTAATTTCCATCACGAACTATGGAGCTTTCATTTGATTATGCAAAGATAAGCTAATACGCCACGACTATTGATTAAGAATATCAGGTTTTCTTGTTTGCAATGGTGATGCTGATGGGATTCTTTGGCCAAAGGTTCGATACGAGAGGGCAAAGGTCCACAAGAAAATCAAACAGTCGCTGTAGACTCAAGTCTAGTTTGCATTAGAATGTGTACTCTACCACCCAACGTATTACGATATCTAAGAGGAAATTGATACGATATGGAAGAACACTTCAACTGCAAGAATAAAGACAATTTATAAACCACCGAAGGTGGTCGAAAACCCACGCAGTTCGAAGCCCATAGTAAGTAACCTGCTCTCTTGGTTTAAGAATGTTGGACAGACTAACGAAATATCCAATAGAGACGATTTTCAACGTAGCTTTGACTCTAGTCATAAGGACTCTGGTATTTATATCTACGGCATTATTGAATCAGTAGTTCAGTACGTCACGTACTTTTTTATTCATCACGTCTTATAAATTAGGTTTTATTAGAATCTACGACTTCTCGTCGCTAGTAAATTAAATCAAACGGACCTGATTCTTCATTCGGCATTCATGATGTAAAAAAGATTAATCAACCTGAATTTAAAATTCAGCACTGATATCTCAGTCGTAACCTCTCCCTCTTGCTCATAAACAACACATTTAACAGTAGAACAGCTTATAGTAGATTTTTTAGTGGCAGGATCATAAAAATAAAGAGATTGAGAAGATTGAGAGAAGAATTGAGAGATTTTTTTAATACATCATTTGAACAAACGTTCTACGATGCATGTCTAGGACTATCACAAATAATTCTTACAAATCACAAACTTAATCTAACGACTAAAGTAAACCGCTCGCAAGCAAGCAGAAAGATCCCGCAGGATTATCGGTGATAAAGTTATCGAGAATATATTAAGTTAGAGCGGATGAAGACTTCCAGAATCCAATAATTGAAGAAGCACGAAGCGGGCGCCGCAGGCCGTGTTCTATGTCGCCCCGGGAAGGGGTTGGCACATTTACCCCTCCTCACTACCCTCTTGTGAGAGGGTAGTGAGAGATATGAGGGGAGGCTTTATAGGACCAGAGGACGGACTGCTTCAGCGAAAAACCGGAAATTAAAAACTACAGAATCGTATACCTATAATATACAAAGTGTCACCACAAAGAATCTAACACCTAAATAGAAACCTAATAAGGAAGGTATTTTTATTATAAAATATTATCCAAATAGTTGATCAAATAAAAGTTTCTATTGGTATTGTAAATCGCTATTCGGGTGACTTTTCACAAGAAATGGCAGTTGTTAAATTATTCATTTATTAATATTATTATTAACTTCGACCCTAACGTCCCTTAACACAATATTTTCACAGGTAAAATATTTTTCCTATTTAAACCTACTAAATAAAAAAAAAACTACTAGATGTTAGGTACCTATTTAACTACCAAACATGAAATAATAGTCGATATTATTAAAAGCACATTACTCACATTCATTGAGAATTTGCGAAATACGAAATATTTTTTTAACAACTAACGCAAAATCTACGGGATTGAAAACTTTTCAAGGCTAAATATTAAGTTTAAAAAATGAGCCAATGAGATAAAGTTCGCCTCTAATACCCTATATTTGGGAAACAATTTGCCTTCGCAAAACTTCTACAACGAATGGTATGAATATTTAACGAGAACCGAAGTTTCGGCACGAGCAAAAAACCATCTAACGAGATATAATACAGCGGCAATCTGAATCCGTAAAAACATTTTGGGCGCGGAACATAACCTAAAAAAACTTAATACTTAAATTCGGACAAAGTTATGGTTACGAACTCTCCTTTCAAATGGAGCAGGTATAACTTTTTTTATGAATTCTGGAAGTGATAAATATTAGTTTCATTACGAGTTAATATTACGTTCGATACCATTAGGGTTGGGTTAGTTAGGTCAAAGGTCAAAAGAGACCGCAGGTAGAATATTAAACGGTCGCAAATATTAAAAGAAATATAAAGTTTTCTGCATTAATCCTACTGCGTGGGAAAAGGCAATATTTATTTTTATTTTATTTATTAAAAGTATACAATACAGAATATAGTATATTATATAAAGCATCGTACTCCCAGGAGTTAATAAACTCATTGCGGGAATGATACGCATTACATGAAACATATAGTTGTATGTATTAAATGGACATATGATGGGACATACACAACATTATTATTTCAGATAGTCATTAATAAGTTGAAGTTTGAGCATGTTAGTTTGGATCTTTTTACATTGACTTGCACATTTGATCTCGTTGGGTAGTTGATTATATTTTGTGTGAGCTATGTATTCTAGGGATCTTAGTCCATATTTTGTTGATTTGATTTTTGGTATATGAAGTTTGTTGTGATTTCTTGTGTTGTGTTGGTGTACGTCGCAATTGTAATAGAGTGTAGTGTTGGAATGTGCCGAGTGTTGAATTACTTGTAATATAGTTTTCATTATTTCAAAAGTGGGAATGGTATTAAAAGGAAGTATTTGGGTGTTTCTGTAGATGTCTTTGACATGTGTGTCCCAAGGTAGACTGAAAATATTTCGCAGGGCTCTATTTTGGACGACTTGGATTTCTGAAATCATTTTTTTTGTAGCAAATCCCCAGATTCCGGCGAGATATATTAGATGTGAGTGAATCATAGCATGGTAAATCGATTTTAATAGAGAGGGAGGAAGTAACCCGCGAAGTCTATATAAAACACCAGTTATAGGAGTAATTTTGGATAGAACATGTTTAAATTGGTGATTCCATGTGAGTTGTGAATCAATGAAAAGGCCAAGATATTTTGTAACATCAACCCTTTCAAGGCGGTTATTATCAAGACTTATATTAAGACTTACATTTTTTTTATTTGCAAACAGTATGTAATGTGTTTTTTTTATGTTTAGGCTAAGTTTGTTTAATCGCAGCCAGTTTGCCAGGCAAGCTATATCCCTTTCCATTTCCTTTTCAAGTTCGTTTAAATCATTATTGTGATAAAGAATCACTGTGTCATCTGCATAGAGTTGTATTGTACCCTTAAGTCCCCATTTAGCAATATCATTAATGTATATTAAAAATAGCAATGGTCCAAGTACGGAGCCCTGAGGCACGCCACATTTTATCGTTCCCATGTTGCTTGTCCCTTTTCCAACAAAGGTCTGACAGTGTCGATTAGAGAGGTAGCTACACAGTAACTTCAGGGGAGTGCCTACTATGCCTAGGTGTTCTAGCTTCTTTAGTAGTATCCCATGGTCAACCGTATCGAATGCCTTTTTTAAATCTATAAATAAGCCTGCAGCATGCTTACCCTGGTCTATATGCTTTTGGAGGGCGTATACAAAATCGAAGGCAGCACATTTTGTGTTAGATTGGTTTCTGAATCCATACTGTTGGGATGCGAGTAAATTGTTTGATAAGAGATATTTAGTGAGCCTAAGCTTAATAACCTTTTCAAAAACTTTAGAGACGACAGATAGGATGGATATAGGACGATAGTTAGAAGGATTTTTTTTGCAATCATCTTTGTAAATCGGAATTATTTTTGCTATCTTTAGTTGATCTGGGAAGATTCCACTATCCAGGGATTGATTAATAAGAAAAACAAGGTGGTCAGCTAATATATCTTTGCAAAAGTTCAGGTACACTGGTGTAATTCCATCTAAACCTGGAGATGCATTAGACTTTAGTTGAGAGATGATACTGAGAACTTCTGTTTTATTTGTTTTGGCCATGTATAAGGACTGGATTGCTTTTTGATCCGTGTTTATAGTGATAGAATCATCTGGATATGATGCAATTGTGGCTGCTAAGTTTTCCCCAACTGATATAAAGAAGTTGTTAAAAGTTGAAGCTATCTGTGTTGGGCATGTTATTTCTTCATTCTTAATGAGAAGACATTCAATTTCATCTTTCTGGGGTGTCGAGCTATTTGTTAGAATTGCATTTATTATTTTCCATGTCTGTCGCGGATTACGCAGGTTTTCTTTAAATATAGTCGTGTAGTATTTGGTTTTAGCATATCTTCTATAGTTGGTAACTTGATTTCTTGTTTTATTTCTCAGTGCTGTGAATATATCACTTTGCTGATTTTTTTTCCAGAGTTTAAACGCATTGTTGCGCTGTTTGATAAGTGCATTTAATTTTGCATCAAACCATGGAGTATTACCCCTCCGTTGGTCTCCTATGCGTAACTCAGATTTATGTTGGGATGATTTTATTGCTGTTTTGATGTATTCATTAAAATTATTATAGTTTTCATTGGCATTACTGGTGGTTTCGTGTGGAAAGTTGTGGGATTCTAAATATGTTTTTAACATGTTTTTATCGGTTTTGGTGTTGTTTGAAAAAGAATGTATTCTATTATTAGTGTGATGTTTCAAGCTGTTTTGGTAATCTAATATCAAAATGTTATGATCACTTAGGTAGGCATCTATATTTGCAGTAGTTGAGGAAATATTTTGTCTGTTTGAGATGATATGGTCTATTAGAGAAGTAGAGGTATCTGTTACTCGTGTAGGATAGGATGTGTTACATATGAAACAGTTGTATGAGTCTAGCGTGTTGATGTACTTAAGAGATGTATTATTTTTTTGAAGAATGTCAATGTTGAAGTCACCAAAGATAAGGGTATCATTTCTACAGTTATTTAAAATAGATTCAAGATACATTAAGAATTCGTTAATGTTTGAGGTAGGCTTTCTGTATATAACATAAATATTTAACGGTTTAAAATTTCTATTACGGATATTAATTCCTAAGAAAGAATTTTCACTACAATGTTTTTCGATAGTTGTAGCATTTAGTGAATGGTGTGTGTAGAGAATCACCCCTCCTCCTCTTTCATTGGTGCGAGACGCGAATGTACTTTGGTAGCCGTCGATGTTGAAGAAGCACTCCTCACCATCTTCCAACCAGGTTTCGGATATTGCAAGTACGTGTACAGTGGGTTTGATGCTCTTTAAAGTTTCTTCAATCTCGTCAATTTTATTTCTGATACTTCTCGCGTTAAGATACATTATTCGAAGGCTATTTTTTATTGGCTTATAGTCTTCAATTTTCTCATATTTGTATTCATTTATACTGGCCTGGGTCCCGGATGCTGTAGTTACAGTTGAGTTAGCCATAGTCAACTCTCTCCATTGTGCGTGACATCATTATGGCACGGTAGGGGCAGTCCCTATCGTTTGATCTGTGTTTTGGTGCCTCAATTTTGCCTTTGGCCATTTTAAAGCAGTTCCAGCAACGGAATTCTTCTTTTTGTTCCTTTTTTGAGCATTCAGATGATTTGTGTTCACCAGCACAGTGTAGACAACGATCTTTTGATTCAGTACATCTCGCGGCGGAGTGACCGTATCCCATGCATTTATAGCACTGCATGATTGGGCAGCTGTCTTCGACTCGGACTCGTTGGAAACCTATATTTATTCTTTCTTGTTTTAACATAGCTGAGTGTACTTCTTTTTTGACGATCAGAATAACGTTTCGTAGCCTATCATTTTTCCTGTTGTTTGTGAATCTTAGAATTTTAATAGCTTCCTTATCATTTCCAGTGGCTTCGTAGATAGTATCATTTTGTTGCACAATCATGTCTAATATTTCGGAATCTTGTGTTTCTTTTTCGATCCCCTTCAAGATAACATTAGGTCTAAGACGTTTGCCCTCATGAGCAACCAAGTTACCATTGGTCAGCCCTGGAATTGCTGTTAGGATCTTCTGTGCATCTGACTTTTTAGGGCAGGTAATTATGACCTTGTTATTTTTGGCCTTTGACATACCACTGACACCCACTCTGAGGTCGGCTGGCTTGATAGTATCCTTTATTGTTGAGGTGATGGATTCTGACGTCGCTTCTTGGTCTGATGACGACACTATTACGGCATGTCTGGTGCGATCTCCTCGATTCCCTACTGCCGAGGCGTAACTGAGTACGGGCTCTTTTTGAGAGTTGGCGCAGAAAGCTGACATTTCCCTACAGTGTCTTTCTTCCATCTTCAGTTGACATTCTGCATTCTGCACCTTGGTTTCAAGTAATTCGACTTCCAGAGCATGAAGTTGTTTTCCCAGTGTGGCTCCTTTCTCAATTATCTCCAGCAAAGATGAGATTATTGTGTCGCGGACTTCTTTGGTTATGTTATTTTTGAGAGGCTCGGCTGCTTTCAGTGCCAGAGTGGCAATTTGAACAATATTCATGGCTGTCTCGGACTGTTTCGTTTTCTGGAGAGAAATATATTGGGGGATTTTAACAGAAGGCAGAATCGGTTTGGTTTTGAGAGGAGGAATTTTGTCTTCGTTGATAGATGGAAGCGCTGGACTGGACTCGTGTGTTATTGGTGAGGATCTTGTAGTAGAGGAGAATGTTGTTGCGGTGGTGGTAGAAAGAGCAGAGTTGGTGTTAGTGGGGATTGACGCTTGTTTATTAGTCTTAATTTCCTTCTTTTGTCGTTTGTCCATAACTTTTCTGCTTTCGGCTCGGGTTTGTCTTGGGGACTTTACTAGTTCTGGACTGCTAATGCTCCGGATTATCGGTGACCTCGGCGTGGTTCCCGATTTTTTAAATGGATCTTTAGCCCCTGGGGGGGTGCACGGGGGATCTGCCATTTAAAGTTTATTTTAATGTTTACATGTCACTAAGAGTTGTATTGTATTTATTGTAATGTCCTGTTTTTTTTTTTCACTTGTATATTTATTTTTATATTTACTAATATTTATGGAAAAAAAAATAGATATAAAACGGTAATTATTTATTTGGAATAAATGGGGTTCGAACTGTCGTTCTTCGAAACTCGGCGCTAACGCGTTCGCCTCTAGTCCAAATTCCACTGTTGTTATACCGTCAAATAATAAATTATTATAATAATAGTGTCAGCACTTGGGATTTTTAAGAATTTCTTAAAATTACTTTAATATGTGTTTTTCGCTTTTGGAATAGATAACGCCTATTTGTCTGCAATCGGACTAGCACTTTATTTGTATAATGGGAATTGGCAGAGATACGCCTGTTTTCCGCAAATCGGCTAGCACTGGTAAAAGGTAAACAAAGTGAGCTCACTTTCAACCAATCGTCATGCAGCTACTTAAACTACCCGGTTTTAACAATATTATTGTTATTCGCTAGAATATCACTTGTAAATATTGCACTTGTAATATTTTCCGATGGAATACCGAGAGGATAAAAGAACACCGTTATAGCCCGCACAAAACTGCACTTATTTTCAAATTTGTATGTTCGAATTTGTCAAAGATCAACAGATTTTAAGGATCAAACAGCAATCAAAATGACTCAATACAGTCAATACTATTACATTACAATACAGTCAGTACTATAAATATGAAGCCATAATGTGCGCAGGTCTCAGGAAAAAAATATCGTTTGGATAATTTTTGTCTCTTAGTAAAATTCCATTTATTACTCAACAATCTAATACAATTAGGACGTTTTTTTCATTCTAAATTTGTTTTACAGAATTTGAACAATATTTCAATTTTCAAGTTCTGTTACTTATTTAAAATTTGTGAAACTATTGGACAATAATGATATAATAACAGAACTGGAATAGAACCTTCACATAACTTAAAAATCAACTTTGGAAGTTGATGAATTGTTCAAATCCTGTGAAACAAACCGTCCTTACGGAATACGGAATGTGTACCGTATTTTAAAAAAGGACAAAGTAACATTACATCCAAGATGTTATAAACCAAATTTAACAAGGTATCAATACAAAAACAGATGTCGCAGACATTTGCATTGTGAAAAGGTTTAGAATTTTGTGGTATAAAAGAAGAGTAAACTAATTAAAAAGATAAACAAGATGTAGATACATTCACAATGCAAGTGTAACAGATTGCTCATTATTCAGTTAATCGCAGTGCCTCGAAACATAAATAATAACATCAAATCGTCAGAAGAAATAAAATTAAATAATTGCCTTGAGGGCGGATAAAGGAATGACGTAACGGGTGACGAATCTGGAACATAGAGATTTAGTAGAATATCACAATGATTTATCTGCATAAAGGTAATTCTTCTTCACTAGAGGAAAATTAAGCAATCACTAGCTTACCGGGCAGTGCAATTTTATAACGACCTTTGAAGAGATAAATTAGTCACACATATAAAATTTACAGATTATAATATTGAGTAAGTACCAAAATAGTTATATATTATAATTTGTATGAAAGTTAATTATAAAATATTACTTAATATTTTAATTTTCTTCCCTTTCTTTAAATAAGTAAATCTGTAAGAAAAAACACGAATTTATGTACGTAAAACTTAGTGTGTATAGCATACGAGCGTACCTACCGTTGGGGTTTTATTTTATTATTTATCTATGGATACGATTTTCTCAAGAGAAGTTTGGCCATGAAATATGTTGAGGTTTATTACACGTTCAGGTGGGAAGTTATCTCTCAAGCTTTAGGGCCCGATGCTTCGAAAGTGCAAATACCGAATTATAAATAAAAATGTTAATGTTCGTTTGTTCAAAATCTTAAATCTCCGAATGTTATTCACCGATTGCTTTGAAATTTTGCACAACGTTGCATATATTATATAGAAGTCACCTGTGAGAGGTAAAAAGAAGCTTTTTTGAAAAATAGCGCCATCTGTTGGACAAAAATGCTTTTTTTAAAAATAGTGCTATCTGTTGGATGTAAAAGCAATAAGCACTATTGTTTCTCTATCTGCACAGATATGCTGATCCACAGCTGTGGCAGGGTACAGCTAGTATCCGAACATATGAGATATTTTGAAGAATTTCTTATACTATTTTTTATCACAAGATTAATAAAATAACAGAATAGTATAATAATAATATTAACTAAAAAGCAGAAAAAAAAAATTCAAAAATATTTGTAATAATATTTTTTTATTAAAAAAAAAAATTGTTTGACTGAGGATTGAACCTTCTTAGCCAGTTAACTGGAGTCGAAAACTCCAAACTCGCCAAAGGAAGATTGACATTTATTTCGTATATTAATTGCTATAATGTCATCCGATTTCTGAAAGATGCGTATGTCCGCGTGTGTCTACTTGATTGCCATCAAAAGATGATAGAATGCACTGTCATCGACGACGAGTCTTCTGCCGAGTTTCAGCTCGATCGGATGCTGGGAAGTGGGTTAATTTCCGATTCCAAGATTTGCATTCATTCATTCCCGGAAACAAAAAAAATCAAATAGACCTATTTAAAAACTCTCAAATGTGCATAGCATCTGTCAGCGAATTCAAGCTCAACGCAACTAAGAGTATGTCTGAGTCGTAATCTAAATTCCATCGTGAGCTATGGACATTCCAAATACTCATTTAGCAAAAACTAGCATGGCGCCATACTGTTTGTTTCAAAGTTTTCAAATGTTTGATAAGAAATAATAATATGTTGAAAACAAGAGTGTTGAAACTCGGGGTAGCAAAGGTTATATTTTGTATTATAGTTTATTTGTATATTAAGTTTGGTTGTATAATATTTACGTGTTTACCCGGATAAGCCTGTATCTTAAACTATTTAATTAACCCAAATATAAATCAAAGTAATCCCGTCTATTATTTATCAGCACAACATTGCCGCTGAAACCGGAAGACGGAGCCTATAATCCCCAGAATTTCAGCACACCGGAAACGGAAGAGATCCGTAGCGGTTAGGAGACTTATAACGTAGGTTCAACTTATATGGGTTGTTGCTAAATTCTTAAACCAACATCGAAAATAACTACCCAACTTTGTAGGTTATGTTAATAACAGCAGAGTTTCAATACTAGTTGTGGGTACTTTCATGTAACTTCTGCACCAAGAATGCGAGATTGTGAACTTGCAAACTTTACCGATAAATGTTTCTTTTTCAACTCAAATAAAAAAGCTGATAAGATATAATGTTGAACCTAGGCGAAACCGGGTAGCAGTACTATAATTATACGAATATTTATAATCAATCATCAAATCAAACATACTAATTTCGGTTGTTTTGATGTGCGTTATTCCTAATTATTTACGTCCAAGTGTTTCATTTTCAAAATTGAAACTGTTTGTGTGAAGAATAATTAAGACAAGCGATAAAGTAGGTACCTGTCAATAATAATAATAATACTTGGATGACTTGTATAGCGCCGTTTTTGTGCAAAAACACCTCAAGGGCGCTGTACAAACTTATAATACATTTCTACAGTGATCTATGTTATTACTTAACTATTTATGGAGAAAATATACAGTACAATACTTACCTGGTAGGTCACTTGAGATTAACACTTAATTAACATATTTTAATTGTTTATTGGCGAAATTTAGATACAGGATTTAGGACTTAATTGAAAAATTGAATATGCCTGGACTTTCTCTTAGGAATGGTATATTCAATTTAAGGGTACGACAGCTTAAAAAGGTAAGTTTTTAGTTTAGACCTGAATTCTGTTTGACTTGTTATGGATCTTAGTTCCGGAGGGAGTTTATTCCAAGCCTTCGGCCCAGATACTCCGAAAGCGCGATCACCAAACTTAGTATTTGGCTTGCGCTTAGGTTCTATCAGTCTGCCTACAGCTGATGATGTTGTTGATCTAAGAGTTGACTGCCTCAGACCAGTGTTTTCCGGGACGCATAGTTCAGAGATGTAGGGTGGGGCCATTTCATTGATGGATTTAAACACCATCCAGCACAGTTTGTACTGGATTCTTTCAGGGCACTTGAGCCAGTGAAGGTTACGAAGGTGTTCTGAAATGTGCGAATATTTTGAAACCCCGGTTATGAGCCGTGCTGCTGCATTAAACACTGATTGAAGTTTGTCAATTTGATATTTTGGAAGGCTGGCATAAATGCCGTTGCAGTAATCGAGACGTGAGACTACGTAAGAGTTGATAAGTAGTATTGTTGCTTCTGTAGGAAGGTTTCTTCGGACAGACTTGAGTTGTATTAGGTGAAAAAAACCAGTGCTTACAGTCCTATTTATTTGACTTTTAAACGAAAAGTCTGAATCTAAATTGACACCGAGAAGTTTGACTGTTGTTTTTGGGATGATATCGCTGCCAGAAATAGTAATAGGTGAATCTTCTATGAAATGTTGACGTTTGTTTGTGACTGCCCAGAGAAACTCAGTCTTAGATGGATTGAGCTTCAGCTTGTTTGAAGACATCCAACGAGTTATTGCTTCTAGACATTCAGTTATACGGATCTTGAGACTATTGATTTCATTTGGAGCGCAGTAAAAATAAACTTAATGTGATATATTTAACAGAAAATTAGTTTAATCATATTTTTCAAAATTGGAATATTCCGGCTTTTTACGGGTTGCTAGTGTTGCATAATCATAATAAAGGCGGATAAATTAAAGGTTGGTGGTACTACGCATATATAAAAATAAAATAATAAATATTTATTAGAAGTCTTACAGCACTGGAGTATATCCGTACTCACTACATCGGTTAGGCATGCATAATTTTAAAATTCAAATTCGATATCAAAACATTTCGTTCTCGGCAAGATAAAACAAGAGAAATGAAAACATTATTAGTGTATCTATCTATCTATTTATTTATTTAAATAAGATGGTCTGTGGCGGGCACCGGGTATATTGATGAAATTTTGCAAACTTGACCTTAAAAACAAAAGGAAAGTCACTATCTAAATCTGATTTCGAAAAACTCTGAGTAAAGCCTGGCAACGCCGGCGCCGGGGACTTCTAGTAGTTTCTTAAAGAGCAGTGTATATTTTTAATTTTTACAGCCTTACTAAAGAAAAACCACTTTCTCATTCGTTAGACGGTGTTTTTTGGTCATACATTATATAAAGACTGTAAAAGTTTATATTCGAGTTGGTACAAATAAAAATATCTTTAACTGGCCTCCAAAAGAACAGGGATTGGATTTTCGGCAGACTGACTAATTCCGGTCTTTAAAATGTTAGGCTATTTCGGGCACATTGCTTTTTAATTGACATAAAAGTAGGTAAATATAATTCATAGAAAACAACGTTTATATTGCGCTAACAATGAATTCAAAATCTCATTTTGGTTGTTGTTATAATAATACTCTTATTATATTATTCTCTTATTATAGAATTATTGTATTATTTTTTAAATAATTTTCCCTAAATAAAAAGAATGTGAATGTGGAATTTTCTTGTTTATGTTTGGTGTAAAAATATCTTTGTTTTTTTTTGTTCACGATTGAAATTAAAATATTCCAATTTATAAATATCTAAATATATTTTGTAATTGTAATTGATTTAGGTAATTTTATCTAGTTTCAGCGTTATTTGTTTTCTCGACATTTTCAAAAAAAGAAATATGTACCATATTTATAATACCTTGGAAATATTCCGAAATTCGATGAGAAAATTCAAGTTTATACAACAGAAAAATAACCTCCTTTGGCTGGGTTAAAGAACTATTTTATGTCAGTATTTTGTTTTAAAAAAGTGATGTGCTATGTGTTTTAATTTAATTTAATAAACACAGTTTATTATTTATATTTATAGTAGAGTTTAATTATATAATCGTAGATTATTTGACATTCCGGATCATCTACCTATACTTAAAATGGGCATTACAAAATAATGTGTAATGGTAATCATTATCCGTTGTTCTAGATTATCCGACCCTTCTCCATCTAACCGTATAATCGGGACTACTGCAGTTATCAGGATTCATAGCTTTACGATTGTTACCTATCAATTGAAAAAGACTTTAAAAAGGTATTCTAAGACTCCCAACATTATCAATAAAAGTAATCTAGAAATAGGTTGATGATAGTTTTGAAGTACTGCACTCATTTGTAACTTAATAAAACGGGTGCGTACTGACAACCGAAGTAAGTACCTACTCCTGTGACGGCGCGTGACTTTTGGTGTTCTAGAGTGTTAATATTACAAAAAAGGCATTATTGATGTTATTGTAGCTGAAAACTGTTTTTTTCGATTTTGGGTATGAAGATTTTCAGGAAATCCGTGCGGCCAAATGAAATTTCCTGAAAATCTTCATACAAAAAATCAAATTTGGAAAAAAAAATATCGTTTTCAGCTACAACAACATCAATAATGCCATTTTTGTAATATTAGCATTCTAGAACACATATGTCACAAGCCGCCACTGCCCACTACCTACCTATAGATAAATTGAAAAAATGATGGATTTTACTTCACATTGTAGGGACCGCAGGGCGTAATCTAGCGTAACCAGAAGGGTGGCCCTGTCAGATCGAGGGTTGGAGATGCCAGATAATATATCGGGCACAACGCTGTATGCATTTAGAGTGGTATACAACATGATAGTAAAGCGGTGGAACATTTCTTGTGTTATCGTCTATGTTTCTGATGAAAATATTTCTGGTGAATCTGTTTGCGAAGTGTTTTTTTTTTTAATTTTATTTTTTTACTATTTATTTATCTATTCACTAATACATACAGTTTATAGGTATACATATTGACATTGGGTGCAAGTAATACAGATAGATGATCCACATATAAAACATGGTAGTATGACATTGGTTGCAAGTAATACAGATAGATGTTCCATATATAAAACATGGTAGTAGAACGAAATGTGATACACAACTGTATATACTACATGATTGAAGCTTAGGTAGTAATGTTCTGTGAACACCTCACTAGGAGAACCTGTGCCGAGGTGTTCGCATGGGTGTTATTCTGCAGCCATATGTGGAAACACAATATATTCCTTGGGAGTCTCCACCGTAGTTCAACCCATGGTGGCAGTAATTTACATTATTAGGTTAGAAGTTAGAAACTGTGTTGACAAGTTCATTATAATATTATATAGACACAATGTAGTAATTTGAGGTAAGTTACGTATCAACATGCTCTGTAGTCTCACTGTAGTACAAGAGTACAGATACGTTGTACAAATGTAGAACATGATTTAAATTTCAAAATATTATATACGAGTAATGAAAAGAAAAGTTAGAAATATACATGAAGTAAACTTAATGAACAGTTAAGCTTAAAAAAGCAGGCTCCAAGGCTGATACTTTCAGTATCGCCTTGGAGAAAGTACACCATTCAAAATTTAAATGTTGCTTGAAATGAATTTAGACCTTCCTCTTCCCTACCTTCAGCTTCTCAACATACCCCAATTGGAGTTGTCATAGTCTCACTGACTGGTATTCACATAGAAAACAAATTAAAAACATTAAGGCTCCGTAGTAAGCATTAAAAATAAGAAGATGATAGTTAGGAAGGAAGATATGTAAATACGAATGTCAGAGGGAGCGCGCTAACATAAAAAAACGATTATAATTAATAGGCGTAAGCGAAAATATTTAATATAGCATGACCTATTTAATATAGAGCAAATAACTCTGGACAAATGCCTTAAACGACATTTACAGAAACACTGTGATTTTTTTCATACCTATAACATGTTAAATAACAGAACCAAATGTGTTTTTTACAATTTTAGGAGTATACTTTGCGATTTTTTTCTATCGAGGGAATTTCATATAATTTCTTTTCCGACTCCGAAGTGTAGAGATTATCTTCAAATCTTATATGGCTTAGTTACTGTGTTTAAGGGAAATGTGTTATAAATCAGTAGAGATCCGGAATGCGAGGTGTTAAGAAGCAAGAAAAAAAAAATAATAAGAAAAAATAAAATTAAAGATCATAAACCTAAGAGTAAACAGTAAGAATACGGAGAAATACTCCAATTTAAAAGGACTTAATAATGTTAATGTTTTATGAAAATATTATGTGAGCCATGGAGAAAGTAACAAGCGTAAGAAAGACAACGCCCTCTCAAAAACGACGCTTTACAAATTATCCAATTATAATAAGAAGTGTGGGATAATATGTGGGGAAATTCCTAATTTCAAATGATAATAAACGACGGTCTTTTTGTAGGTATATGCTGAGAAATGAAAATATTATATTAAATATATTGAATATATTTCCCACGTGAAAATATTATATTAAATATATTAAAACACGTAGAAAATAAGTAGATTTTTAACATTGCGCGTTTTTCAGTGCGTAGGTATTCGTATTACATTACCCGTAATAAGCTTTTATTTGTTACACAGCTTACCAACAAACCGATAGGTTTAGTGCTTTTACATTCAAATATTAAGAAGTCAAAGGTAAGAATTTCGTGGAAATACTTTCATTTGCGGTTAAAAAGGTTATATTTCCAATTTATTTTTTATAATTTAGCGCACAATATCAGATTCGAAGAAAAGTACTCGCAATGGAAAATGTGTTACTAACACAATTCCAAAAATTATATTTTTGAGTTGAACACAATATATTATAATGCTAGTTTTGCCCACCCTTTACTTCCAATTTCCAGGAAAATTTCTTATTTCAGACGATAAGTAATAATCAGTCGAAAGTAGAAAACTGTAGGCTTATATCGATTTTATCTCATATTCCGATACTCTTTGAATCTATAATCACAAAGAAAATCACACCTATTTTCAAAAATGTACTGATTGAGGAAAAGCGTAGATTAGATTTGCTAAATCTACCACTACGGTCGAGAATCAAGAAGATAACTCACAAGTAGATGTTCTACGAGCATATACTGACTTTTTATATTTGCTATACCTTTGGATTACAAAAATTATAATTTAGTATGAAGAAGGGCGCGCAGCGGTTCCTCTGTAAATCTCTCAAACTACTTGGTTTCATATTTTTTTTTGTGTATTACAGATTGATTCAATCCTATTACAATACAAATTAAATACACAAAGGTTTAAATGAAACATTTTAAAATAACCGATATTTTAGATTTCTTGCCTAAAATGACTTTTGAAATCTTTAAGGCCAATGTTGAAAATGTCAAGAGACCTAGAGGTATAATTTAGCAGCACCATACCTCTTGTCATGCTATGCTGGGCCATAACGTCCGTTCTTCCGTGTGGAATACAGAGCAAGCGTGGCGTCGTCGATCATTCCCTAGAAAGTCCCTAGAAAGGAACGAACATTCCTCGGCAAACCAAATATTTTTATTTATTTTTAAGTTTTTAAAATAGATTTACTTTAGTAAAAAACTTATTTTTTACGGGTTGACTTTTATGCTATCCATTTTCGTTATATTTCAACATCGGTTCTTAAGAGGAATTGTTAGGAGGCTAGAATTAGAAAAAGACAGTTACTCATTTGATGAAATTTAATTAACTCTATACCCTTCTCCTTTAGAAGAACCGTAGGATTTTTTTTAATGTAATTTATTTCTTCAAAATTATTAATTGTATTATTGATTCATCTACTTTACTACAACGCATGCCTTTCAATATCCTCTCTCGTAGACTCAGTAATGAACTGCTTCTCCTTAATAACAACTAATTATGGATATTATTCATTGACGGCCGGCATAGTCCAGTGGTAACGCATTGGACTGCCATTCCGAAGGTCGCGGGTTCGAACCCGGCGTGCGCAAATAAATTTTATTTGATTAATTTGTGTTATTTCACAATTAATTAATTAAAATAATATACATATAGTATATTTGCGGCACGTTCCAGAGTGGAAGATACTACCAGTATCGCCCTGGTGTAAGACCACCATTCAGAATTGAAACGTTGCTCCAAATGGCTTTAGCCGTGTTTAGTGACTAGATCTGAATAGCCAGGTACTTCCCCACCTTCCTCTTTCCCTTCCCCACTTACCTTCAGCCTCACAACATCCCCCAATTGGGGATGCCATAGTCTCACTGGCTCCAGACGGGAGCAGTTGGGACTCTTGTGAGGTATTCACTGTAAAAAAAAAAAAAAATAGACATATATGTCTGTGATATTATTCGTCATTGTCCACAATGTGCAGACTGGTCAACTCAGACTTTGATTTTGAATGATTTTTGTCGGTCACTAAACAAGTGAAGAAATCTTTTAACTTCTAGCGACGTCTCTACTTAACTTGTCATTTCTATTTTCTTATAATGTGTTTTTTTCTGCATATAATCTTTGATTCCATATACCGCTGGCCTACATGTGTTAAGTGCAATTTATAAGAATACTCCAGGTCAACCAACAAAATTAATGTGAATATCCACTTTTTACCCATTTTAAATAAGTAATGTAAATTTCCTACGAAACTATGTACAAAGTGAGTAATCTTGATAAATGCTTCACAAAACACGTAAGTAATAGTTTTTACTCAAAATTGCACTTAGCAAATGTGTGCGCTAGGCCATCGATACTATCTATTACTCTTATATTTTGCATTTCTTGCATATATTATTTTTTAATGTAATTTTATTTTTATTATTTCTTTCTCATATTTCAAAATTGACTGTCATTAAAATTGTACCACCTACATGTAAAAGCCCTCTGGGCGTTAAATAAATATTTTTTTAAATTTAATATCTTTTTACTGATTTAGTAAAATGGGTGTAAGTCAGTCAATAAGTAAATAAATATCAAATTAACAGTTATATTAAATGTGCAATAAATTGGTATTGGTAAAAACATATGGTACAATAAAAAAATTTTGATAGCAAAACCAACAAAAGAAAAACAACAAAAAAGCCCTATATTTTTTAAACAATATGTTTGAGGAGCAAAAAATAAAAAAAAGATTACAAAATTAATAATTCGGATAGTTAACATTGCTGGTAGCAGAAGTACAGGAAGACACATAGCCTCGTGCCATCGAAACCTATATACATGACTGGTACAAATACGTATATAGTATTGTATTTGAAACTTTTTTAAATATTTCCTTTCTCATTTCGGCTATGGTACGTGATTGTAAATAGGGTTAAATGAACTAGGATTTGTTTTAAATTTAAGTGTCATTGTCAAAGTTGGAAATGAATGTGTCAAGAATTCAGACAGGCGATGAAGTACCTATGACAATAAATATATACTTACTTATAATAATATTACCTATTCGTAATATAATATTTTCACTAAAAATTATTTTTATTTTCATAATTGGAACTGATGTGTCATGAATTCAGGTGTGATTTTTCACGAAAACGGCGCTATATAAATTATCCAAATTTTGTATATTACTAAGCAATGAGGAATAAGGGTCCGCGTTTTTCTAATTTCAAGAAAGCGTTATTTACTAATAAAATACCCCTTGATTTGTCACGGGACTGCGCTTATTATTATAATTAATAAATTGATTAATGTTTTTCATAATCCAGGAATATTATTTAACAACTTGGCAGTTTGTTGGCAGTGACCGTTATGCAGTTATTTTTGTGTTTATGAAACACATGTGGAGAAACCGACGGCCATCTGTTCCGGTGTTTACTTTAGGTTTAGGTAGGACCTATCCCACATTGGCACGCCCAGGGTAAGGACTGCTCTGGGCCCAGAAAAAACAAACAAATTGGATAGAAATTTGGGGAGCGCTCAAACAATGGCTTAATCGAAGTAATTAAGTTGTTGACGTGAGCTTTCGATCCTTTCTGCGAGCTCTTTAGAGTTCTCAGAAATTAGTCTGGACTAAGCCCGGAAAAAACTGTACGACGCATGGGATAAAATAACTAAGACCAGGCAGAAAACATCGATAAAGTTTAAAGCGAACTGTTGTTTTTCTTTGGCGATCTGCAATCGAGCTCGGAATCGATATGTTACTAAAATTGTCGATAAAACCTTTATCGATATGCGGTGGGCGTTTTAAAATCTTTTTTCTTCTTCATTTCTGTCGCTAAGTTTGTACTAATGTATTTTTTCTTGTTCACTTATAATTTTTTTTTTCATTTTCTTGGTCACTTATAAAATCTATAATTATTATGTTCTTTCTATATTGAACATTGACTGTCAATAACTATCGTGTATGTAAATGGCATTTGTGCCGTTAGTTAATTCTGAATAAATAAAAAAATTTACCATTCGTATATTTTTACAGGCGTGAATCCATAATTGCAATGTTTGCCGTGCTTTGAGCTGTTGAACGAACATGGGAAGGCGCGTACCGATAATATAATGTTCAGGGTTGTTTGATACAAATCTCAAGAAAGTCGGATGATTCGATTTTGTAGCCTAGCCCAATGGCTGGATACTTGATATCTTCAATATCCATATTACCAAAACTCTTCCGTTAGCCCCTTTATGAATCCACGTAACGTGATTTCATGATTGATTGAATGAATTTATTAATTGATTCTGATTTTAAATTTCCGCAGTACGGTTGTGTTGATGTTAAGCACCTGTTAACAAAATTTATAAATATGGAAAAAGTGTGCCTTTTCATTTAAAAACGTACAGTTTTTTTTATGGACAAACGCTTCACAGTTTTTCCAGTTAAAAACTTGTTAAATGATTTTTGACTATAGATGCCATTATCATTGACTCGGACAGTTAAAAAAGTACTCGCCCAATTGTTTTATTTGAATGCGAGGTACAGAATTTACCAAACTGATATTCGAAGGAATAAAAAAAAATCGTAAAAGTCGACTCGCCCAAGTGTTTTGAATTTGAGATATTCTATAAAATTTACTCAAATGATAATCCAGGGGAGGAATAGTGGAAAAATGATAAAGGAAGCAGCTACAATCAGATGACGAAACCAGTGCATTAACAAAATGATTATGTGTTATGTTTATTAAATTAAATGGTAGAACCTGCAGACAAGCTGCTTTGTGACAGCACATCGTGACTACTTTTTTAACATTATTAACATTCTAGTTATATCAATGTTTTATAAAAATAATAAATAAATAATTGGGTAGCGATACAGGTCTTCTGGCTTTACACAAAACTATGGACACTTACTGTTTTACATACAACCAAAAACTAGGTACAAAACATGGTTATGGGCTGAGACGAGAATGGACCCTGCACGTTCCAAATTAAATATATAGACCAATCAATTAAATATCGCTTTGATCAAATCTGTGAAGAATTATTCCACCCTCCCTGTAACGAATGCCTATTTTCCTTTTAAGGGGTTATATACAGTCAGGAGGCCCAAAAAAAGAGATTTTTCGAGATTTTTTCCTGAGAAGACTTTTTAATTTATTGAAGTAAAAATTCGTACAATTACTATGGTAACTTTAAACAGTATTTTAAGAATTTTTATTTGTAAAAATAATAATGTTGAAAGTTGCTGTAGCTGATCTCCAGAAGCTCCTCTCAAAAAAGGCATCTTGCGGTGACCATCATATCTCTGGACTGGATCATCTAAAATGAAAAAACCAAACGGATTTATTTATAATAATAAATATTCCTCTAATTGATCGAAGGACAGAGCAAAATATTTTTTTTGACAAAATGGCGACTTCTCAAAAAAAAAATCATATTTTTACCAAAATTGGCCTTATATTGTTTATAATAAATATATATTTATCGGTGAGAACAGGCCTTCGATTAATAACTCTAAAATATACTTAAGAAGTTTGTGTTAAAATTTGAGAGTGATCGGTTGAGCCGTTTCAGAGTAATCTTGGTCACCGACTTTAAAAACACGGTTTTGAGAAAAACGCGTTTAAAGTTTGAAAAGCACTTTACATTGAGTAAAAAAAATATTTTTTCAACAAACATCGAGTCCATATTCCAGAGCCATATAATACACCCTTCGCCAGCTTCTAATAACTCGAGTTGGTGTTGTCTGCGGACCATTCTTCCCTCTCGTGTGCTATCATGTGCTCTGCGGTCGGCCACGCGCTGTTTATCCTCTCTTTCGGCGTATGAATGCGCATTGGGCCCAAGTAAAAAACCTATTGCATTCATGTAATATAATAATGATGTTGTACCTTCATTAAATATGCCAGCAGCATGTATGTATGCAACCGTTTCTACAGTTTTGGAACCGGCATGAACTATTTTTTGAGAGATTTTCCATATCAGTTGATTGTAACTCTCGTTGTTGTTTTGGGTGAGCCCACCTACACATCTTAGTAATAATTGCTCATTGCTGAGATCTGTATAAATGGGAAGTATAGTCTCAGCAAAATCTTGTGGTAATGACGGATGATCATGCTTGAAAGTGGGTAATTCGCATATTGTTTACTTTTGTTGGTTATAATTAATTTCTTTTCATTTAAATATTTTCTTCAGGTAGTTTGTTGTAAATATATCAAAATGACAAACATTCAAAGTATGTTTCTACAGTTTTGACCATAGATAAAAAAAAACTTTATTATAATAGCTGAATAATTATTTAACCTTTTATATGCTTAAACCCTTACTAATAAACGTGTTTTAAATTTTACACAACTGATGAACAACCATTTATGTGTGGTAAGTATAGTATCTACTAGTACCTACCTACATATTGATTGATTATAATATAATCGTATAATCATCCAAACTAACAAGAATATAATTATGAGTATAGCGCTCGTGTGAGACCTTTTTAACTGATGAAAATATTAACAAAATTCGATTGAAAAATAATAAAAATCTGTTCTCCTGTTAATTTATCTAACAGACATGACATCTTATGCTCTCGGGTGCAGAAATGTATTGTTTTTATCGGAAAATATGACACAAAAAATAAATTTTCATAATGGATGTTAAAAAATATCTGGCTGTAGAAATTTAAAAAAATGTAATTCATAAGTATGATTACAATAATAAATTCACTAGAGAAGTTATGATTTTCTGTCATCAAAATATTCGAACAAGTCAAAATTCCGATAAATGAATCTCAAAAATGTATTAAAATTCAATTTAGACCATGAATAATGTATTTGGGCGAGTATTTCCGCCACGGATAAAAATTCATGTCAATTGTACAACGTTCCAGTAGTTGGATATACAAGAACACCCACTATACTGTATAGATTCGTTGGAAAAAAATACGCGAAAAAATACGTGAAAATAAAATAAAAACGTGATATTTTATTCGGAAAATGAGAACATTTGAAATGTGAGACCGCTGCCAAATCCGCAGAGGAAAATAAATAGGTACAAAGGCGGATGGAAAATCTGCGTATAGTATATTCACAGAATAGTACGAAATCCGAACATTTACTTTTATGCATAGGTATGTATGCCGTATTAAGGGATGCGTGAGCGCGCAAGGAACAGAATGTTCGGATCGTCAAACATTTATAAAGTATTTACGCTTAAAAATATTTTAAAATTTTATTTTCTGTTTACTATTGTCTGCAGTAGACTGTGAACATGTGGTGAGTTTCCACTATGATTCAGACTAGATCTTACTCTATGAACTAGATGCATAGTTGCACTATGAAGATAATACGACCCGACGTAAACCAATGTATAATGTATGCAATGGACTTGGTCTCCCCCCTTAGTAAAATGTAACATCAAAATCGCAGTCTAGTAAAAAATACCAACTAATTAAATAAAATTAGTTTTCATGAGCCAAGTGGTAATTTAGATTTAGATATAATTTCAAGTTTAGACGCAGAAGATCTAGGTCTCACGTGTGAGTGTCCTTTGTTTTATTTTCTTTCATATAAATGCAAATCACAACAAAATTCGGAGCATTATTATAACGGATCGGGAGATCATATTTAGTGCACTCAAATACGAGACTAAGTGAGGACGCTTGGCTCAGCTTTTTTTACTTTAATAAAAAATTATGGGACCCTTTTAACACTATGCATATACGAAAAAATTCTATTAAAATCTGTGCTGTATTCACACCTCACACCTAAAGACGCCGTAATGCGTAATGTACATTATTATATGTAAATATTCCAGTGAGTTTACTAAGCTAGACAAAATATAAACTGAATACTTTGTATTAAACATACAAAAATAACGAACTAAATGACACACAAATATGTATAAAATTCGATGAAATAATTGCAATTTTTTCTGTTAATTATGTAACTTTTTTTAATATATATAAAAAAATATATATTAAGATAAAATAAAAAATAAACTTTATACTGTGTTTTTTTAGTCAGTGTGCGTTTTATTTTTCCGAAGGTAGAAATATACTTTTATATCTAATATCCTTACCGATTCCTCCTTGTAAAAAAAATATTTATATCAAAACAACCACCCAGTGTGTACGTATTATTTATTCGATCGCACAAGAATAATGAGATAGATTAGTAGCTCTTAATACTCAGTGACAATCCGAGGAGACGACAATATGGCTTGATGATGAAGTGTGTTAGAGCCGGGTTCAAGTTAAAAGCTCACTCGATAAGATTATGTGGCTTATGTGGTGCTGCGCCACTCCAATTCCCAGATGATGCCAGCAAGTTTAGTAGTCATCCCAGTACTGAGGTCATACATATTATGTACAATGTACAAACAACCAGGGTGAAGACGATGCTAGGCTATCTAGTAATTATTATTAATAGCATCTTATGTCTACACTTGATAAATAAATTAATCACTTCTTCAATAAATGCAAAATACTTTTTGGCATCATTTTAAATTAAAGGACAATAACCAACTTTGTTTTTATCACTATTTTTAATAAAAATTATCAACATGTTTCAAAACCAAAGGTTTCCTCAGTAGGATGCATGCATAGTATACTGAAAATCTAAGACTCGTGCTCGTGACTTTTGGGTGTACTGGAGTGCTAATTAATATTACAAAAAAATGGCATTCTTGATGCTGTTGCAATCTTTTCAAAATTCGGTTTTTTGTATGATGATTTTCAGGAAATCTGTGTGGCGCACGCCCAAACTGAAATTTCCTGAAACTCTTGAAACAAAAGAACGATTTTTCGAAAACAAATAAAATATCGTTTTGGACTAAACAGCATCAATAATGTCGAATTTGTCAAACTTAGCACCTTATCACAAAATATTGCAATAAGCGGTGATTCATTGGTTATTGTCACAAAAAAAATTGTGAAATAAATAAAATAGTTGAAATAATAATGACATTATTCCGGAATGTAGGGATTAATCAATTTATAAATTAATAATTAATGAATTATCAATTAAAAATATATCAAATGAATTCGTTCACAAAATATTTTGTAATGTTAAAGAAACTGATGAAAAACGGTTAATTTTATTTAGACTTCAAGTAAAAATATTAAAACTTTTTCAGGCTTCATGTGTAAAAAAAACTAAACAAAAACTTTTCAGCTGTAAAAATACCAGCAAAACTTTTTACTCCGGGAAATCACACAAAAATATGACTGCACGCAAGCAGTAAACGAGGTGTGGATAATATAAAAATAATAGCACCTGAAAACCAAATATCGGCCCGGAAAACAAAATCGCACACAATCTAAGTAAAATAAGGCTCAGGCATTGACAGCCTTTATGGCCGTTTATATCAAGATAACGCTGCGTGAGTAAATAACTAAATAATAATGGCGTGCAGTGAGAAAATCATTAATACTGGAATTGGAATTGTAGATAGAAATCAGAAACGGTTTGATTACGAGATGGCGAAAGAAAATAACACAAAACATGAGAGTAAATTCAACTCGATGATTGAATAGTGTAATTCATAAAACATTACGTGGTTATTTAATTTTACTTTCATAGAGATCTTATCATATAAGCCGACATAAATTTCATTCAAATTTAATGCTTGTTTTCTTCGTATTAAAGGTAAAATAACAAATCGCACATTTAACAGATTTCCTCTAGTAACTTCAAAGGTTTAATTTGAGAAATATGAATCCCAGGAGTTCGGAGGCGGGAATCGGGTAAAGGACTCGATGGGGGTAGTACGCAGTTGGTGAGATTCGCCGTGGTGCCGGGGCTATTGATTTTCCCCACAAAGGAAGGCGCTGTTCGCCTCTGTACACCCTCCAGCCATCCCAGGACCTCCACTGCCTCGACTACCCCCAAACCCACCCTACCCCCACCACCACCCGCAGGCGGAACCACCATTTATCCCAAACGGATGCAGAGGAATTAATCATTGTTTGTTTATTTCTTACTCGGTAATCCATGTAAAAAGTGAAACGTTTTTCAATGAATGACAGGGGGTTTTTAGCAATTTTTTAACATTAAAAATTCTTTACACACATTAATTACAGCAGAAATTTTTTACTCCGATTGAAAGCCTTTTAAGTAGGTACTCCTGTCAAAAAATGTACCGTTATATACTAGCTATTTTTAATCAACTAACCAACTATCGTTCCGTTTCTCAGCAGAGGGGTAAACAAAAAGGACGGACCGCCAAAGAACTCGGTCTGGCACACACTCCTCGTTTCATTCACATTCCTACATCTTCTCTTTCATATACCCTTCTGTTATTCTGACTATTGGCATGACCCGACTCAAGTATTTGGTTCACTTGACAGTGCCATGTCGTCATCGGGCGTCCCTGACTTATTATACCATTCACATTTGCATCATATATTCTAACTCCTTTCTTCGTTCATCTGATTTTCATGCCCAAACCATCTAAGAATTCCTTTCTTAATCTTACTCATTACGTTTACATCAGCCTTGTATTCTTTGCGGATCTTCACAGTTTTTACACGGTCATACATAATAGTCATAACGGTGATAATCCATGAGGCGAATGTGCGGTAAAACCTTGGTTTCATAGACTCTCGAACGGTGAGCTAGAGCGTCAGGAAATTAGCAAGGCCTTTTTTGTCTGGAATATCTAGGTCAACGTAACTGTTAAATATGGACACTCAATCCCATTTAATTTCCAGTTCCATTCCCTTTGTAATAATTAAAACACAAGGACGCGTCGTTCACAAGCTGTTTATTGAAGAGTTAGAAAATTTGAAGAGAAATAAAGTATCAGAAAACAGAAGAACAATGATAACCATGGTAAAATAGGAATCTACTAAATTGACAAATAAAATAAACTGGTTGCTATGGTAACAAGTAGAATAAACTAGTTACTGAGAATCTACTAAATCTACTAAAAGCTGAAGAGACATCTATTGACACTATTATGTATACCTTTAAATTAAACAGGGACTATTTTTAGCTCGCAAAGTTCTTCCGTCATGATCTATGAATCTTTAAAATACCCATTTACCCACATACCTGTAAAATAACGAGACCCAAAACTCAAGCGAAACCGGATATTAGGAAATCTAGTTTATAAAAAAACCTTTTATGCGAAAAATCAGTTGGTAAGTTAGTATGTTTTAACTGTATTGCGTTTAGGCACTGGGCTATGAATATTATCGCAAACAATATCTTTAGGTTGGAAATTCTTGCTCGAATCGCTTAGCCAGGTTAAGATTCTAATCTCACATTCCACATTTAATATATTCTTCATACATAACTAGTATAGTAATTTAAGGCTCCATGATAACTCAACACAGTGACAATTCAACACACCTATAAAAAGTGAAATAAAGTCATTAGAAAAGATTTAAAAAAAAATTAAATCTAAACTAACATTACCTAACCTACTTAACCCAGTTAATAAAGTTTTTGTTTAATCACTTTCCATGACTTTATATAAACTTTTAAATATGTGATGAATTATCATTGTGATGAATTTATCCGGTCACCTAATTTAATAAACCGAGAGAGATTCCTTCTCTTAGGTGCCTTGTTTGTAGCTGGTACAAAACCACAAAGCAAAACATTGACCTATATGAATAACGTAAATCCGTTCTCTTTTAAGGTTAATAATAAAAAAGATTCCTTTTTTCGTAGTCACATAAACAATAATCATTAAACACAAGATTAATAATGTTTGGACAAATAAATCATATCAACTGGATAAAATTCCTTTTATCTTAGCTACATACACAAAAAGCAATTTGGTTAAGTATATCAACTGAATTAGATACATTAGATATAGTTTCAGTGTCTCATTTCTATAATCAATGTATATATGGAATCCATAATTATATAGTTAAAATAATGAAATAAAAATGTATGCATATAATATACAGGGTTTTCCAATAAGAGGTGTTATTTTGATATTCAATCGTAAAAGATCAATAGTTTCGTTGCTTGTGTGGCACGTAGCTTCTTGTTGAAAGCAAACGTTGTCCACATCAATACCATCCAATTCCGGTCATAAAAAAATCATTAATCATCTCTCGATAGCGCAATCCATTCACCGTAACTTTTGCTCCAGCCTCATTTTCGAAAAAGTCCACACGGTCACACGTTGAGGATAGAGAGGCTTTTCAACAATAACTCTTGGGTTTTCCGAGCCCCAGATGCGACAATTTTGCTTGTTGACGAAGCCACCGAGGTGGAAATGGGCCTCATCACTCAAGATGATTTGCATTTGATTCACTCAAGTGAATTTTAATAATTTCAATGCGTTGTTGAAGCGTGTATGGTTCCATTTTTATTAATGGCGTAGTTTCTACTTGTCAAATGTCAAAAAATGACAGCTTCAAAAGTAACATCTACCGAAATAGCGGGCTATTCAAAATAACACCTCTTATTGGAAAACCCTGTATTTACTTTGGCTGAGTAGATTTTTATAATTTCATGTACCTATTTGTGTATTGACTCTTTATAACTATATTGTTCTCACGTAAGTGAGAACGTGTTTAAAAACCCATTAGAAATATATAAATAAAGTTTTTTACCGTAATTACTTTTAGCTATGTAAAATAGCTTAAATAATACAGGGTGTATCGGCACGTACCCGACAAACTTTAACCAGCTATTCCTTGGCACATTTGGAGTAAAAAATGTTATTGGCACTTTGCTGTCTGGTAACATTTTTTTTAATAAAAAATTTATTATTCATATTTTCACCACATGTCACCAATGTTTTATCCTTTGTCAAAGTTTGAAAACCCGTCTGGCAATATTTTGTTCGAGTTTCGTTGAATAATGTACGTACGTACCTACGTTGGCGCGCTTTTACAATCACAACGAAATGGCACGGCACCATTCGTCTCATTTTTAACTATTATTATTTAGTGTGTGCGAAAGAGCGAAGACGCTTTTCGACATACTTGCTTATAACAGCTGTTGAACACGAAAAGCAATGCCAATGACAGTGATGTAGTGTGGAAATTTAAAATTTGTTTGTTTTTAATTGAAAAAAAAAATGTTACCGTACAGCAAAGTGCCCATAACATTTTTTATTCCAAATGTGCTAAGGAATAGCTGGTTAAAGTTTGTCGGGTTAGTGCCGATACATCCTGTATATTTTGAAAAATATACCGTTTTAACGTAAATATCAACCAAAATTGAAAAAAAAACCACGTTTAAAATTTCCGGTATAGAATCCATTAATTCCATTGCGTGATCATATATATTATTATTTTAACGCCCTTTTTAGGGGATTTTACACAAGAATACTTTATAAAATTATGAACAATTGTACCTATTACTAATTCAGTAATTCTATTATATATTTTTTTATATAACTGAACTACCCCAGCTGCAATCTTTTGCATTTATTAAGAGATAAATTGAAAATGTCCACTAAGAAACCACATTATAACCCTCCCTTAGTATTCTGGGCAATGAGAAGTGCATATTATAGTTTGTCCCAGAATTTCTGAACAATTAGTGAACACTAAAAATAAAACTAAAAGATAATCTAATTACATAAACAGCACAACATCGATATGTTTTGCGGACATTGTAAATACAATCAACTAAATGGGATTCCTGTTCACGTAAACACAAAGTATAACATTGATAACTTTATGAAATCCAGTCAACTGAATGAGATTTCTTTTCTCTTATGTACATGTACACATTGATAAGTTGATGGACATCATAAATCATCCACACTTGACGGAACAGGAAATACTAAGCACTACATAATACAAATGTAGGAGAAGAAAAGCACTCATGCCATCGCTGCTATGCAAGGGGCCCTAATGATAGCATTATGAACAACACGTGCGCGAGCTTAGCACTAGGTGATATGAAATCGAATTGATGCATTGAAGTTCAAAAAAACTAGAATGAAAAGGAAACGCCATTATGCTCCGCGTCTCGCCTAACTGGTTTCAGAGGAAGTTAAGACACCATTATAATTTAAAGGCAGCTTCCGGGGGAAATGCCGTAAGCTGTTTTATAAAGGTGTCTGAAAAATGATAAAACATGTTTGAGGATACTGCTCGCGAAAAGCATTAAATTAAGGCTTCTCAAAATATAGGAACAAAAAAAAATTTTGCTACTCGTATACATACACATATATATAGCTTATCGCTGAAAATCATTGAAATCTCTCCCTTTCTCTCATAAACGACGCATATTGGAGAAAAAGCTCTCAGCGGCAGGACATTTTGAAACTACAACACAAAAAATATCTTATCTAACCTATCCATATAATAAAGATTGTTGATTCTTTTCTAAAAGTTCGCCTTTTTAACTTTTTGTTTTAATTTGGATTTTATGAGCACAATAAAATTAAAGTACGGTTGGTAAGGAAGCAAAAAAAAATATATTTATTTTTAGGCAATTAGATAAATAATAAAATGTACAAAACATGATAACTAAGAATGATAACGATCCAATAACTTCAGGTCTGATCATTTGCTTTTTCCGAAATTTCCGACCTCCGATTCAGGGCACAAAAAGCTTCAGAAATTTAAATTGGAATAGTTGTAATACGGCGCTCCTATTATGGCTGAAAGGGACTGAGTACTGTGAATATTGAGGAACAAGCGCCAGGTATGGCAGGTATGCGGAGGCTATCCTCCCGGCGAGTATGGCCAATTATTGTACCGACAGCCGAGAGCGATATATCGATCAGTTTACTGGAACTAAAGGCACTAAGTACCTACAATCATTTGACAAATATAGACATCCGATTTACCCAGAGTTGGTGAGGGCCTATGGGATTACGAACTTCTCTTTGAATCAGAAAGCCGAAAACACAATTGAATATTGATAATTGAAAACGTTGACAAATTCAAAGGTAGAATTTTAATAACAATATTGCAGAACAATTGTAAGAACAAGTGCATTTAATTTATGAACTAATATCTATCATGTTAGATTGCGTCATGATTATTAGATATAATAAACAATTTTGTGGAAGTTAAATGAAAGATTATTTACTATGTATACATGTTGTACGAGTATATTTACTATGTATATGTAAACTTACATGTTGTATGAGTATATTTACTATGTTTATGTAAACGTACATATTGTACGAGTATATTTACTATGTATATGTAAATATGTTTAACTGATTCACAGTCACCGATACACGTCGTGTGTCGGTGACTTTCAAAATAATGTTATTAATATATTTTTTTCATTTTAAATTCAGTTGACATCAATTTCAGAGTTAAGGCGATGCACTACGTCGTGTAATATTTTAAATTGAGCAGCTATCAATAACAACCCTTAGGTAGATAGCGATAAGGTTAAAATTCCCGCTTAATTCCGCCTGTTGTAACATGGCCAAAAAGTGCCTTTTATTTTATTTTGTGGATGTTCAGATGTGGCCTTATACACTATTTTTTTCTGGGCTTATAAAAAGACTTCTAAAAAATCTAAAAAATACTCGATTATTTCAAAGCCCAAGATGTATTCTACTCGCAGTATTTAATTAAAGCATCTGAAACATTTCTAGGCGACCAAATTTTCAAATCAAAAACACATGATTTTGCATTACTACGCATGGCATCGCCTTAATTGTATGCAAATACAAATGCTATTTTAATAAATAGTTAGTTTAACATAAATGTTGGCTTCCAATCTGTTTCCCATGTTGGGCAGTATTTTGCATTTCCATGTTTTTAAACCATTTGGATCTATCTTTTATTGCACAGACATAGAATACTTGAACAATTAATAGTCAAGGTTATTGTTTTAAATATGATATTGCATGCAAACCGCACTTAAGGTGAACCTTCACAAATCAGCGCTATATAAATTTATTATTATTATTACTATTATTGAATGGTTATATGTTGTAATGACGAAGAACACAAATAGTTTTGACAAGATTAAAAAGAAAAATTCGCCTGCAGTCACATTATTTGAAAATCTCGGACGACCAAGTACCAAGTAGGTACCTACAAATGCAAATATAATTTCGTTGAAAAAGTGCCATTTTTCAATCCACGAAAAAAGTTGGAATACAGCCAGAGGGCTAGTAGCAACTAGCATTGTCCAACGGTATCCATGGATCTGTTGCCAGAAGTGGGAGCCTCCAGGGGGGCATGCAAGGGTAGCAGAAGGGCGCCAGGGTTATCGCCCCGGGGCGGTGCTGGCTTTGGTTGTCAACAGCCGTCTGTTTGGATACGGATATTCTACTAAATCGCCGTCTCCGTGTCCTATACGATGGAGGAAGTTGCACCCAACCTTATGTCTATATAAGAGTTTCTCAAACCCTCCAGAAAAACACACTCGCTTATCAGTAATAATAAATAATATCGTAAAAAAACATTGGAACTGTAGTTTTAAAGCTATATACAAATTAACAAACAAATATTTGTAGAAAATGAATTTGTAAGACTTTCCGCCCTGAAAATCATTCGGTTGTAATGTTTATTTTGCGCATTTCCTTGAAAAATAAAGCATCTCGGAATATTATATGAACGCGTCTATGATTATTGAGACAAACATGACAGGCAAAAGAAAAATATTTTAACAGATCTAAAAAAAAGTTTTCTTACATCTTTAAAAGGTTATATAAAGTCATGGAAAGTGATGAAACAAAAACTTTATTAACTGGGTTAAGTAGGTTAGGTTAGGTTTTTTTTTTTTTCATCGTCTCTAATGACTTTAAATCACTTTTCAAAAGTGTGTTGCATTGTCACTGTGTTGAATTATTATGGAACCTTTCAATACCCCTTTGTTGCCTCTGAGCCCACCTCCACCACCACCCCACCCAGCACCTCCTAGATCTAGATCCAGTGCAAATTACACACTTGGATATCGCTGGTCCATAGGGTAAGGTTCAAAGAGACATCAAAATGAAATACGATAAGCGAAAGCACGTAAATCTACGGATACTCGTAAGTGCACAATATCAAGTAGATACTTGTAAAGGAAATTCAGTAGAAGGCAGTTATATTATAAGATTGGTACATATAATAATAATAGTGCGGAAATTTGGATGATTATATATCTGCGCAATATAAATAATGCCTTGATAACAAAATAAAACAAATAATATTCGTAAATGCATGGTTATTGCTTAATTTTTTATCTAAAATCTGAAAAATAAGCGACGGAAAGGTGAAAAATTTAATGAAACCAAATTGAACTTTACCGGTTATAACGACAATAAGGGAAAGATAGGGCAGCAGAAAACACGCAATTTAACAATTAGGGCAACCATGTAAACATTTAATCGCGGTGCCGAATCACTGTTAAAATGTTGAGTGCGTATTTATGGTTTACAAAGGCCATCAGCGGAGTGAGTTACGTGAAAGGTCATCCAGCACAATGAAAGGGGTTCTCCTACTAACTATTATATTTACTTTACACAATGGTATTTAAATAGTCCAGGAACACGCCAGACTAACCATCGCCTCTTACAAATCGCCCCTGTGCGTTGGAAGAGGTTGGCAGGAACTAGAAACCCGCAACAGGTGGTACGTTATGTTTAATATTTAACGCAGTTGTGCCACTGAATGGCTCACCTGCCACCTGGACCTGTTATTGGAAGGGTTTATGGTCGTTATGTTTGGAAAAAATAACAAAATAAACTAGATAAAAGGTTTAAGAGGAAGCCACAGACCAAAAATGTGTATATTCTTAGTGTGCCTTATAACGCAACGAATATTAGGTAATAGGCATAGACTAATTTAGATTTTTAAGTCAATAAAGGGAAACTGTCACAGATAATCTTAGCCATAATATCGTTTATTTTAAAGATGTTTCTTATATGCATTTCTAATGAAAACATAATTTTTATAGTGGTTTACGATTAGATTTTTTATAAAGTAATTAGTAATTTTATTTAATTCTACTCAAGGGAAACATAGGCAAAAGTATTCTTTTTGGTATTCACAATGTCAACCGATTCGCAGTCAAAATTAATCAAAAATAGTGATTTAGCATAAAGCTTCGCCTTGATAACAACAATAATGACAATAAGATTAATGACTGTCTATCCTATGAATTTAGCGCAACCAGTGGAGTCCCACAAGGTTCACACCTGGGACCTTTATTATTTATCCTATTCATCAATGACGTTACCACCATTTTCTACAATGTCGAAGTTTTACTTTTTGCTGACGATATGAAGTTGTTTAGGGTCATTAATGATGTGTACGACTGCATAATCTTGCAAGAGAACCTTAACAACTTTTTCAAATGGTGTTCTAGTAATAAACTGCAATTAAATATTAACAAATGCCAAGATATGAGGTTCCACAAAATCAAACACCCAATAATATATAATTATTCATTGTGTAATGTTGACTTAATCAATGTAATCGAAATACTTGACCTAGGCAGAATGTTTGATCAGAAACTCTCCTTTGTATCTCACATAACTTCCATCGCTAACAGGGCTATGGAAATGTTAGGTTTTATAGTGAGAATTTCCAAGGATTTTAAAAATATCAACACATTAAAAATTCTGTTCACATCTCTCGTTAGAAGTATTCTACAATACAACTCTACAATTTGGTCACCTGTCTTTAATAATCACATTAATACCATTGAAAGAGTCCAACACAAATTTTTGAGGTGTATTAATTTTAGGCTTGGAATTCCTTTAGAAACAATAGATTATGATTTCTTATTACATTCATTGAAATTGCTTAAGTTAAGTGATAGAAGAAAATTTTTTGATCTTATATTTTTATACAAAATTATAAAATATCAGTTGGATAGCCCTGACATATTAATGTTGATTCAATTTCATGTACCTTAGTCGTAAGTCACTAGATATAAGTCTTAGAGATAAGTCAGTAGTTCTAGTATTAACTATTTAAGAAATATATTTGTACAGCGCCCTTGAGGTGATTTCTCACGAAAACGGCGCTATATAAATTAGCCAAATATTATTATTATTATTATTATTACCTACCATTAGATCAAGGTCCTCTAGTATGTATTATTGTGACAATTATACCACAGTCTCAGTATATAAACCAGTTATAAATAGATTGCACACACTTGGGAACTTTTATGCTAAAATCGGAGATAGTTTTAATATTCCCCTTGTAAAGTATAAAGCTGCACTAATAACACATTTTAACGCCACTTATTTTAATGAGGTCACTACATAACAGGCTATTGTCATTGCTTCTTTCTTTTTGCTGTTATTTTATTTGTTAAGTTTTAACTTAATTTAATTCTTTAATTTTTCTCATCAAAATTTAATACTGCACTATGTATATGTAACAAAATAAAAAATAAACTTTGTATGTAAATGGCACTTGTGCCGTAAATGCTACAAAAATAAAAACTAAATTACAAAGCCCCCTTTCCCACGGATCTGGAGAGACCTATTCCGTATGATACACAATTTAACGTTACTCAAGACCGGGTAGGCAGAGAGGACGGAAAGAGGAAGGAGCCTCTCTCTTTCCGCACAACATCTGTTCAAAATTCGAACAGCATTATGTATTTTAAAATTACTATGTAAAGGTTAGATTAGTTGTCGCCTTCTCCTTTCCTAAATAATAATATGTAGATTTTTTTTTAAACGCGCGTTAGAGAAAGATCTTTGTTGAGTTTTGAGTCACCGAATTCTTAAATTCTTAGAATGATGATTATTTCGAGATCTGTACTCACAGCGGGTACCAAATTAGGTATTTCATTTATAAACTAGCGATAAGGTCTGTACTATTAATCTCGGGGCGATCAATGTTGGATCCGAAATGAATCCATGAACTACTTTTATGATTCAGCATTGGTATAAAACTACGAGTATTATAGGGGTGTGTTTGTGTTAGTTCCGTGCTAACTCAACACAGTGAATATTCAACACACTTTTAAAAAGTGATATAAAGTCATTAAAAACGATGAAAAAAAATTTTTTTTAACCTAACCTACTTAACCCAGTTAATAAAATTTTTGTTTCATCACTTTTCATGACTTTATATAACTTTTTAAAGATGTGATGAATTATCATTTTGATAATTTATCCGGTCACCGTTTGTGTTAAAATACAAAATCAATTCATAAGAAAACCACTTGACATACAAATATATCTAACTAAAAGAGTAGAGTTATATAGAACTCAAGAAAATGTGCAAATTTCTGTAGAAATAAAATAGTCTGAACAAATAATGCAGTCTTATCGACTTTTAAACACTTTGCAGTGGGTGAATTTGCAGGCCGCAAAAGATGTTGATTATTAACGTCGGCCGCAAACAAATCAGACCGCCCGCCCCGTCTACTGTACAGTACAATGTCTACTATCTACAGTCTACTGTCTAGACTGCACCCATCCCCCATCCCTGTCTCTGGTTCCACTCTAGAATGAGTAGACTACCGACCCGGTACATCGCATCGGGGAGGAAATTATTTCCCAGTCAGTGCGCTGGCGAGTTTATGACCAGAAGCCTACGTGAAAGCACGAGGATGTTTGGCTGTGCACCACGGAGCAGAAAATCTATTCACCTCGATATCTTATCGCGTCAAATGTTAAATATAAATGCCATGTTAAGGCGTTGTTATTGGTAAAATGCGAGGAATGCGACCTTGCACGATGAAAAATTGCTTAGTTCACGTGTCCAACTATCAGGGGGATTTTTGAATTTAAAAAACAACAAGGAAGAATCGTTCTTTCATTATGACTCAAATAAAAAAAGACATGGAAACATTAAATACGTTCAGTAAACAAATAATTCGTATAACCGTTCTTTTTTCTCATTTTCCAGGTGTTATGAGAACGTATGTTATCTACGATTGAGGAGTATAACCCAAGTAAAGAGTAGCAAGGTTCACACACCATTTAAAAAAAATGAAATGCTCCCTTCAACAAGCTTTACTAATTTTTTTTTTAAATAAAATAGAATTTTAATCGTGAATAAACAACAATCATTAATCAAATTCTGAAATTTCTCAGAATGAGCGTGAAACATGGTACAGCAGGCTTTAACAATTAGAACACATTTATTTAACAGGATTCCATCTCGAAAAATATTGCCTTACCTCTATTCTAACGCTGTTTGGAAGTCTCGAGATGAGAGATGAAACTCTAGTTACCCAGTCTAGACGTCTGATTCTTACCGATTTAAAGTAATAATATCAACGATATTATTTTTAACGTAATGTCTCCTTATCTACTACATAGGTGCTCGTTAGTACCGTATTCGGTATTTAGTTTTCAGCAATTTCCAAACGACATGCGACAATCTGAAGAATATAGTTGTGAATTATGCATATCTGGAGCAAGTGGAAGAGTTGTGTTTTTGGGAAGCGTGTTCACGAGAAATGGAGAGGTGAGCACATTGAAAGAAGGGTCCAAGGTACAGGGAACTCCATCAATGCTTACATCAACCCTGATTTATGGCAATGAGGCATGGAACTGGCAGAGAAGAGATTAAAGTAGATTGAATGCTGTTTAAAATTAGGTCCTTGAGGCTGTACGATAAAACCCCGTATGACCATGAGCATATAACAAGTATGGAGATACGCAATGCAATACTGGTTTAAGTGTAATAAACAAGTTGAAAAAAGGACGTTTAGATGGTTTGGACATGAAGAGCGGATTAACGGAGAAAGGTGCACCAGGGAATGAATACGCGATTCGAAATAAAATGGTAGAAGAAGCAGGGTGCGCCCGAGGAAGAATTGGCACGATCGAGTGGATAAAATAATTGAGTCGGGTCATGTCAAGATTCAGAAAAACAGAAGACTGGTAAGTCCAAATTATTATTTTTTTGTATTTATTTATTTAACGCCCAGAGGGCTTTTACATGGTTGGTAGTATAATTTTGATTTGACAGATATTTTGAAACTTTGAATAAAATTACATTTGATAAAAGCTATGCAACAAGTCATACAAACACAAGAAACAAAAACAGAAAATTACAGCTATTTGTAGGTTTACATGATGTGTTTAGGAGTATTATTGAAATAAATGTTTTAAATGATCCACAAAACTTGCCAAGTTGGTATTGAATATGTCAACATCACCCAAGTAATGATTTCCCATGGGGTGAAGTCGTTGTATCGGAGAGTGGGCAATGTAGTTACGCTTATGTGTGCTGCTGTAGAATATTGTATTTTGTCGTGTTGTTACTCTGGGTGTATGTATGTTTATAAGTTGCAGGAGTTCACAACAGTGGAATTTAGAGTAAAGTATTTTGAATAAGGACGTTAAATCGTTTATTTTACGTCTATCTTCTAAAGTATGTATTTTTAGAGTATTTAATAAGAAATTGTATAAGTCTTCGACAGGGATATTTAATTTAAAATTTATAAAACGTAGAAATTTTTTTTGTATTCGCTCAATGTTGTTAATGTGAATTTTGTAAGATGGAGACCAAACTACTGAGTTATATTCAATTAGACTTCTCACTAGAGATACGTATAATAGTTTAATGGCTTGTAAAGAATTAAAGTTATAATGGATGTCTTCGTTCCAGCTGGTCAATGGTTAAACAACAATCTCTACTTATCGAAGGCTGGATAGTTTCTCCTGGTCACGGCACCAATTTGTAATGAATGTCCTAACCACTCCTGGTCATGAATATCAATTTTGTAATGGATCAGCTCTAGCTTAATTACTTATATTAATCAGCCAAACCTTCCACTTTTCTTGAGACGATGCATGAAAACAAAGTTATGTGACGGTGTCAGTCCGAAGAAAATGCGGCATTACTTAACTATCTAACCATCACGCCGTAGGCAGAGAGGACGGACCGCCAAACAACTCGGTCTTAGCACACACTCCTTGCCTCATTCACATTCATACGTCTATATATATACATATTTGAGACATATCGTCTCATATATACTCTTCTATTATTCTGACTCTTGACATGGCCCGACTCAAGTATCTAATTCACTTAATCGTGCCGTGTCTTCCTCGGGCGTTACCGACTTCTGCTACCATTCACATTTGCATCGTATATCCTCCTTACACTCCTTTCTTCGCTCATTCGCTATATATGCCCAAACCACCTAAGCATCCCTTTCTTGATCTTACACATTACGCTTACATCAGCCTTGCACCATTTGCGGACCTCCACATTTTTCACACGATCGTACATTGTTTTACCACACATACGCTTCAGGGATCTCATTTCTAGAAAATTCAGTCTACTTTCATCCTTTCTCTGCCAGTTCCATGCCTCACTTCCGTACATTAGGGTAGGTACCAGCACTCCACTGTGGACTGCTAGCTTCGCTTCTTTGGACAATTTTTTGTTTGTGCCAACCGCGTTCAGTCTGGAGTTACCAGCATTGACCCTTCTTTCAATATCTCTGTCAGCCTTCCCATGTCTCGGCATTACTTTATGAATTAAAAACACATACGGCTTACATAAGACGCTATAGTTTAACCATTTCAACCAGAGAGCAATAAAGTTAACCGCGGAATACAGGCCACAGCCAATTAACTAAATAAATTTGCATTAACAACGAGCAGTGGGCAATTATGATTGCAGAAATCAAATTAGCGTACAATATAGCACGAATTATTACAGCAAACGTGGTTTTTCATTATCACCGGGGTAATTTTACGCCGGAAAAAATACTTTGCAAATATCAGCATCGTTGTTTAAAAAACCGTTAAAATTATAAGACAAACGAAAAGAAATAGCACCTAACATAAACACTTTTGACGTATGCTTCATTTATTTGAATTAATTTAAATTATCTGGATACTGTTTAGATCCTAAGCAATAGTAGCCAAATTTCTTGATGACCTTCGTGACCGAGCGGAATCCGTGGCTACAGATTCATATGGGATGGGTTGGAAACCCGACAAGCGCAATTTGTAGTATATTTCCAACGTGTTATATCATACAGTATATTTGACACGAGTTCCAGAGTGGTAGATTCTCTCAATATCGCCCAGATGAAAGACCACCACCATTCGAAGCGCTTCTTGAAATTACTTTGGTCTATTTAGTGACCGGACCAGAATAGTCACATACTTCTAAGCTACTTCTTTCCCTCCCCTTCCACTTTCATGGCCCAAATGGGGATGACATAATCGCACTGGCTCCGGGCAGTTGGGTATCATGTGCGGTATTCAGATTAACATAAAACTTCCACTGGTTTAAGCTCGCGATGTTCTCAGTGGCCGATCCTGTACAACTGTACAGATATTACGTACTTACGTCCGACAATTATTATTTTGTAGCAATCAAACTAACTGACCCATGCGTGGTTCGTCTGATTGACGTCTGTTAAGAACAGATCGACTGCCATCTCCAATGCACACACGAAATGAAGACACACTTTGTTATTTTATACAGATAATATCACAATGCAGGCTCTCAACGTCACCCAATAAGAGAGGTGATATAGATATTATTATAATTGCCGAAATAATAATATAGTATCTACTCACAGTTTCCCGAATTGTGTATAGCCTTGATGGCCTTCTTCAACTTCATAAGGCCATCCCTATCGAAATCCAATGTCTGAAACAAACAAAACAAAGGTATCAAGCTTAACAATAAAACATAAAACGTAATGCAAAATGATGAAAAATCAACAAGAGAACTTCAATCACGTTATCACCAAATTAGTACATTAATCACATTTCGATCGCACTCCAAGAAAAAACATCACTTCAAAATAAAATAACCACGCTTAGCTCTCAAATGTCATGCTTGAAACTGTAATCTCAAGTACATGCATGTGTTATTATTATTATTTAATGAGTAGGCAGAATTCTACTGATGCACTTATATCTGATTTCACAATATGTTTAAGGGTAATTAACGACTTGTTTTAAATTTAAAAATAAGTTAATCCTTTCTTCTTTCCAAATAAGAATGTTGTGGAAGTTTGTTCCGCGCTAATACTGCGCTATTTTTGCAAGGAAGTGTTGAATGCAAAAGGTGTTTTGTAATTTTTTTTGGGTGTCCACGGAGATTTATATTTTTGTTGGTGGTAAAGATTGTTATTTTTAGATATTTTATTATCTTTACTAGGGGGGTAGTAGCGCAGATTCAATGATCAACGTAATATTTATGTAAACAAAAAAGAAAATATCGTTGGTTTCCAAACCTCTCGGTTATAAAGATCATAAAGAGCACACAGTATTATGTCGAGACCATTGCAAACACATTTTTTTCCAACACGACTTGAATAATTCGTGAAAGGATAGTAATTAAATGTTCAATTAATGTGTCAGTTATTTAAAATACAGGATGTAAAAGTTGATTAAAGTAAGTAGCTCGTAACGCCAATAAAATACCTAAAGACTAAATGGGTATAAAATATATAAGCATATACTGTTTTAACGGTTGATTTTAAGTACTTGGCCAAAAGATAAATTTACATATATATATCATTTAAGTGCACCCTGGTTTTAGAATGTCTGAAGACCGACGAAGTCACAATGTATATAAATCTCAAAGTAGCAAGTCAATTGGAGTACTTTCGATTTTCGTAGCTTTAGTACTAAACTGTCACTCGTCGCGTAAGGTCGTGTGCTACCTCTAAGTAAATTGCATTAAAAAAGCTCCAAAATGGCCTCGTGTGTGATGAGAAAATGTTTTCATTACCCGGAAAGCACTAGTAAAAGTCAAAAAAATAAGATTACATTCGTAAATAAATACATACATATTATTTTAATATTAAAATGAAAAAAATATTTCGATTGATTCTGGATAATTTTCTCCGTCATAAAGAAAATGAGATAACGAACATAAGAAGGACAACCTAATAGCAGTAGATCGCCCCATACAATATTTCGTCTTAGTGTAAGCGTATCTTGTTATCTCAGTCACACCCGTGATGTAGAATGTAATATTCGACGCAAATACGAAAACGCCGCCCGCTATCGTTTATTTTATCCATACGCACATATTCTTTGAATGTCTATCTTTGTTATATATGAACAACGACACATATGAATTAAGAATTTAGTAGAAACATAAGTTTTTTATTAAAACACAAATAACATTGTTTACATCACTTTATTTCGATACAAAATCTCAACATGTTTCATGAACCAAGTTCACTTCATCAGGAGCACAAGTATACTTGTGTGTAATGTAAACAATGTTATTTGTGTTTTAATAAAAAATAAATAATGCCATCACAAAGTGAAAAGCAGTTAGAAGAAGTTTTCTTCGAAAAATTAGAAACATAAGTGTTTCTTACTAGCCACATTTTATCTTGAGTTTGTGAGACAATAGCAAGTCTAGACGTATTGTAACGCCATTTGTGAAGAGAAATTACTGTTATATAAATAAATGCACGTGATAATATTTCTATTACACCTCTTCGTGAGCGTTTAGATTACAAGTAAAGCCTAAGACATCGTTTTAATATAAATTTCAAATTAAATAAAGGTATTTGTATTTCAGTCTGTCTCGAGAATTCTGATCACTAGAAATGGATAATCCATAAATGCATACACGCAAATGATAACCATGTTAGGATGTGTATTAGTGTTTGTGTGTTACGTAAATTCATTGCAAAATTCCAAATTTGTGTAAAACAATCGCCACTTACATAAATAGATCAAACATTGGACTGGTAGTTTTCGGCATACGAATAAATCAATCCTCACCGACACAACACAATCAAAGTCAAGGTGATATCCAGAAAACAACGAAAAGATATTTATTGCTAAGGTAGTGCATACCGTATAGAAAGATAATAAAAACAAACTAAAACCAAAAAATCATTCTTTCTTTATTTTTTTAGTAGATTTACTCAATGTTTTTAGAGCATATATAATGCACTTTTTATAGCATTACATTCAGAGCATATACATCCTCAAATGTACAACTACGCTCTTTTCAACGCAACTATCCGATCAAGGGAGAGGAAAAAAAACAACTGGATTAAGCCTAAGTTACATTACGCTATATGCGTCAACGCTTATATGGGCGTGCCCTATATAGATTATATGTTGGGGTGTCACACTACTCTATAATCTTACTACCACTACGGAGAGGAATGTAAATGGATCTGACCTCTTCTCCTGCCGAAGCCGTATCGCCTGGCTAGCAGATAACGGCATATCATTGTCGCCACGTTCACACATCATCTGTCAATTATGACAGGCCTGTATGGGATTGTATGGCGAGCGATATGGTGTTATAAAAGACGCTTTGATGCGTATAGCATAATGTGTCGCCACCCTGAACCTCTCTCAGTAAAATGATTAGTTATAAAAAGTGTCAACAGGGTGAAAAATTACAACGAAATGTCAAACGTCCTTCGGTTCACGTATTTGTTCATTCGTAATGCGTATTGCCAAATTTACTATCAAATTAATATGGACAGCGCAGATGAAGATATTAATGCTAATATTTATAATAGATATAGCGGAATGGACAATAGATATAGCGGAATGGACGATAAAATCGAGTTCCGCAAGCGGCGACAGCCAAATTTTGAATGACAAAGATTCATTTAACCGTTTTCGATTGTCATAAATGTCGTTTCGAATTCCGGATGATGTAAACTCCACAATATCCATTTTTTCATTCTGCGTTAAGTTCTTGCTACGCTTTGGTTTGTATTTGGTACATGTTAACACACGGAGCAGAAACGTCAATTGTCAAATTTGTATTTTTGCATTAGTAAAAGCCAAGCTAAGGCTTTATTTTGAATAATTTTATATGCGTTTGTTAAAAAACATAAAATGTCGGTTTATGTATTACAGTACAAATTATGTGCATTAATAATCAGTACAATGTTAACTCCTCATTATCAATTTAAGATTGAAGGTTTTTACTGTGGTGTCATTTTATTGTCTATGAAAGTAGGCGGGCTACTCAAGATTATCAACGATAAAGATGTTTGGAAACAGGCGAATTGAGCGTCACTGAACAAACCACTTGGCTGATCGGAGTCTCAGATTAATCAATCGAAAAGTTGGGAACAAGGAACCGTTATAAGAAGTTATAAATAATAATTGTAAAGCGCCCTTGGAATTATTATTTATCTATCAAAGAAAGAAACATAATTATATTTGGTAAATTATAAACCCTAAAGAATATGTCACATATAATAAGAATAGAAAAAAAAAGAAATGTTCAATTAATCAGGAAGTAGGTTACATGTTTTTTTTCTCCGCCTTTTGTGGTATGGACACGATTGGTGGTAAATACAATATTATACAGATTGGATGTTGTTGCCATGTTTGTTTAGATCAGCATTTAGTACATAAATATTTGATACGGAATATAGATAATGAGGCGTTATACAAATACGCCCCCAGAGCATCATCCGGTTAAGCATCTATCAACGCGATATACTAATTCCGCCTAGATAAAAGGACAGCATGCTAGCAGCAACTCTAGCGGCTGATGCGCAGGCTTAATTTAATTTCAAATTGTAATTTGCATTTAGATCTGCGTGTTGTTTTCTTGAGCTCCTCTGCTTTCTATCAAGAAACTTTAAATAGGTGCCTACAGAAAACCAGATAGAATAGATAATCATCTAAATCAAATCGCTGTAATAGTGTTTTTCTTTTAAATATTTTTAATGTTTGCCAAATTGCAAAATTTATACAAAAGGACTAACTTTGGACTTCAGATAAATTATTACCGATGTATTTTTTCTGAATATTTAAACATGACTTCTATTATTTTTGATAAAAACTTTAAAAATACATAAACAGGAACAATGTTAAAATATTGTTCGAACAAGATCGGCGGCCATATCAGCCGTCAGTGTTTGGGTCTATAATACAGGCGGTATTGGATACCTACACCCACTTCACCAGCGACCCAGCTGGAATATGTATAGGCGTAGCGTTAATAGCTTCGTTGTAACCTCGTCTTACTTATAATTGACGCATGAAAAAGAGATAACAACGGATGACAATATCACGTTGAACGCAATGTCAGCGGTGCATTGCCGATTGTGCCGGTGGGCGGAAATCAATGAGAATAATATGGACAGTAGTCGGCGCCGCCCATGCTCTATTGGGTTAGAAGTCAGGAGTACTCATCGAATGCCGATAAAACGGAGACTTTTCAACGGAGGTACAAAAAGAATGAGCCGTCCTTGCGAAGTGCAAGGTTTCCGCAAGGTGCTTATTTACTTATATAGTATTTATTTTATTTACTTATTTACTTATATACTTATATGCTTATTTACTTATTTACATATTTACTTACAGAGCATTATTATTATCATATTCCAAATTCCTGTAATATTCAAAAATCTGTTAGGAGTTCTACCGAGCCGAACCCTCTGATATGAAAATATCTGGAGTCGGTGAATTATTTTCCCATTTGATCTCCGGTGAGTTGACGTGTTGTTCTTGTATTATTTTGTATTTATTATGCTTATATATTGCACTTGCATACTGTGGATTGACTAGATGATCATTTGTGGAAAAGTGTGTGGAAGGGTTTAGTTTTTCCTGTGGGGAAGATTTAACCCGGATATAAAGTCGGAAAAAATAGCATTTATATAGCGCAGTTTAGTGGCATTTTACTTCAAGTGCGCTTTACTATAACAAACTTAAAAATGGTTATTTAGTAATAGTGGCCATGTTCTTAAAATTATTCCTCCATTGTGCCTTACCCAATACAGATCTAATATTATAACATTAAATATACTGCTTATATAAAGATATGACAAAACTTAGAATAACCATAAATGCAGGACAGGACAAAACAAGAACATTAAAACCAAAACAGAATACAAAACAGGAGGCAGTTTGTGCTCAGAAATGAGAATCTTCCGAGCAGACATTTAAAAAAGATACAATAAGGAGGCAACCGAAACCAAACAACTACCGGAAGTTTGGGAAAATGGCTTATTATAAAATATTGAAAAGAAGTTAAGATTTATGAATGGTAAGATTTTTAAAATAGTTTTGTTTTTAAGCCCGTTTAAATTCAGCCAAATTCTGGAGATTAGTAAGAGCCGAAGGAAGTCTATTCCAGATGAGCGGGCCTGTTACACGAATAGAGCGATAGATAGATAGAGATCTTAAAATAATGTACCGAGACCCAAGGCAGAAGAACGTTTTTACTTAAAAATATGTAAAAGGTGAGTAACATTTTGGGAAATCTTACAAAAAATGTCGGAACAAAGGTGTACACTATGAATGCTGAATAGATAAAATGTTTCCTTCCACTGAACTTGGGACGTATGGTACCTTAATTGTACATGCAGTGGTAGAGGGATCTACGTCCAGCGCATTGGCCCAACGTGTACAGGCAGCATAAGGTTTTAATTATCGCATTAAATATGCGACATACGGAAGAACTACCTTGATTTCGAGTGATTTTCGTGTTTGAATCCAACCTACCCGATTCATGTAAGTCGGTTGCCGACTACACCAGTTCGCTATAAAAAAATGTTCAGTATTAATATGTAGAAATTCGTCGTCATTACTATCACTGAGAGATTCATGTTGAACGAAATATGTTAAAATTGAATGAATTAATCCTATTCTGTGAATAAGAAAACTGACCGAAGAGATCCCACAGAAACAAGTTATTACCAAACAAAATAAAGTTATTACTAAATGTAAAAGGGTATAATGTCGGAAGGTAGATCCAACATTGGACCCAGAAACTAGAACAAGTTTTCAACAGAAATTGGGAAGGCGCAGAATACCTACATTATACGTTTGTACGATCTAAAGTTTGTCAGAAGCCGACGTGAACGGGTAAAATTGGTTTATCCAGTCAGGCATATCTTGTTTGCTATTCTAGAGGATTTACTGTAGCTGGAGAAAAACTAGTTCCATGTCCAGTGAAAATAGCTAAGTTACAAATGCAAAATGCCTAATAAGAATACTAATAAAATTAAATGTAAGTTTCAAGAGAGCAGAATTTTAATTAAATCGAAAGGGGAACTACGAGTACCTCTTCGTAAATTCCTACTTTAAGAACCAAAATATTTTTGAGATACCAAAATGTTAGGATAATTTAAGTAATAGCTGAAACCTAAAGATACGTAATTTAGATTGATACTATTTTTACGACAGAAAAAAACTAGGCTTGGTGTACATGTCGAAAGTCGTCTTTAAATATGAACTTGCATCACTTTCTTGGGCGCTGCGATCAAATAACTCTGTCTTTTTAGTACCAAAAGGAAGCTTTCACGCATACAGCAGTAATTTATTTATTTATTTACGGACAAATAGTCCATTAACAACATATTAATTACACGAATAAGTTTTATAAACAGAGATGACAGTGAAAGGAGAGCATATATAAATGAGGAGCGAAGACAATAACAATGACAATAATAATATAAAAGTAAGAATGGGAGATAATAATAAGTCAAAGCATGAAGATGGTTCAAAGGGCATTAGAAATTAGACATTGCGTATTGACTGTCGAAAGTCATTTAGGCATATACCACAAAATTCAATGCTTTGACTTGACAGTGAGTTGACAAGTCTCGACATTCTGGACAAAGGAGAATGGTATCCATAATTGGTAGAATGTTGATTGACGAACAGCAATTCATTATTTCGGAGTCTACGGGAAGGGATGTTGAATTGGATAAGTTGCAACAAAGCAGGTGAGTCTGTAATACCATTGATAATCTTGAATAATATGCAAATCAGATCAGTGTCCCTTCTACGTTTCTCCAAAGAAGAAATGTTTAAAGTTTGTTCAACTTCATCATATGAGTACTGTAATGTGTAAGTACCTACACAATACATTCATATTGATAACATGCCAAGATTTAAAAAAAACCGACCAGTATCTTGTAAGCTGCAGCCCGACTTTAGTGCGAAAATATTAGTTTTTATGGCAAAATTTCAAATATTTAGGCAATAAATCACAAATATTTAAGTGCTCACACGGAGAAGAATGCTAATTTATTAATAATACCTCCAAATTATTCATAATCTGGTTGAAAACGGGATTGCAGGCTCTTAACGAATGAATTTATTTGTTTCCCGATAAACTCGAAATCGGAAAGCTTCCTGAAAGAAATTATTGTCTGACTGGAGAAAGACCATTAAGTGAATTCATTCCGACTTTACCCATATTATCGTATATATATTTATTATTTATGTTTTACCATTTGTATAACGATATATGTACAACATTGTATAATTGTTTTTATATGTTTTTATTTCTTTTTATATTTTCTTATTTATGTTACCACCATAATACGGGCATTTGCTTAGTTTTGGGTATTAATAAAAAAAAAAATAATAAATGTGTCTCCAAAAAAAAAAAACTATCCCTAAAATACCAAGGTATGATCACGATTTCGGAACACGTGTTCATAAAAATCCTAAAATTTTCGCATTTTGTCATCATATATATTATCAAGACAAAGGCAGATGCACGAACACGTGTTCCGATATATGAAGAATTTACTAAAAGTTTATTAGGAAACGGCCTGCAATCCCGTTTTTAACCTGATTACTAATAAGTTTAATCGATTCTTAATAAATTAGCATACTCATTTTTTCCGTACAGTTCAATACAAACCATTTGAAAATGCGTAATATTGATTTTCTGTCATATTCCAAAATGCATTTCCCGAAGTATTTGTCTGCTGAGAGCAACTATTCATCACCGATCAAACAGATATATGCAAATAATGATCTCGTTGAAATCGAACAGCATTGTTCCATTCTCCAGTATTCCTCATCAAAATAATTAACAGAAGCATAGTAAGCTCTATAGACTATGATTGGCAGACAGCCCATAGCGCCAATTGCCTACTGCGCCTTTACACACATCGATCAATCAATTCGGTATCAAAGTAATAGTGATTAAAACTGGAGGTACCAATTGCACGCGGTATGGAAATTGAACATCCAAGATTAATTAACAACATAACTGTTTTTTTGTTTGTGTATTCTTTAAGCAGGTAAAATCGTAGTGACCACTTTTCATAGTATTCATACCAGGAATTGATAACATGAATATGAATATTAATCTACAGCAAAACGGCCAACCAAACGGTGTGCATGTCTCAAAACAATCATCTCAAATAACACGATACTTTCAACACATTAGCAATTTCCCAAGAACTTAAATTTATCTTAACTAATTAAAGCAAATAATCTGTGGACAAAGCAAAAAAAACTTTCGAACCGTGAGCATTGGCGGCATCATGAAATCTGCATAGCTTTAAAACTAAGAAAAATTGTGTTTTTGGTATCTTTGAATAAGATTTCTTAAAATTATGCTAGTATATTAATACTACAGGGTACGTTTATTATAAACAGAACAAAAAATATATAGTATTGATCCACTTAAATTTGACGGAGAAAGTAGATCATGAAATTTCTCGGTTAAAAACTAAAATAAACGATACTTAAATAATTGCCCGCCGAGCTAAATCGGCACATGTTAACCGCAAACTTCTTGTAACAGTGAATACCGCAACCGAGAGTGTAATCAAACTAAAATTCCGAAACACACTCTCTGGGAATAGAAACTTGTGTGGTTTTCAGTAGAGTTCCGCTCTTCCTGGTTAACCCTCTTCAAGTCGATCTTTTTTCCAAAACCCCGTCTTTAAACAAATTTACACGTCATTTTGACGCAAAAAACCAATATCATTTACTTGTCGCCATTAGTTAGAACTTTTAATCATCGTACAAGGTGGGGCGTAAGTAATGTTATGATTTGAATTGTGAATGTGCCATAATTTTTGCTAATGATATCAAATGTCATTGTGCGTTGACATTTATGTTGTAGACAATGTAGAGAATTAGTTGACAAAAAGCAATGGACAGATACACAACTGAAGAATGCGGAATTATTGTTACTGCTTATTTGACCAATTTCCGGTCTGTTTTTATGACATTACTTTCTCCCTGCCTTGTATTAGAAAATGGGGGTGTGCTAGGGTCGGGCGTTTACAACGGTAACGAAACGAGAATTTTAACATTCCCCGTTGAAAATAATGAATGACACGTGAAAAATTTTCATCTAAAGCCACGCACTCATCTGCAAGCTGTAACGATAACTGTCGCAGACACGGTAGCCAGGATTTAGTGTGTACATGAGCCGTCTGCGTCCTACGAATTTCGGTAATGGTATCGGTTACCGCTCGCAGATGAGTTTCGGCTTCAGAGGGGTTTACGATGTGTGCAATGGGATTATGAATTAAATCAAATACACCATGTTTCGAACACATTTTAAATATTTGCTCAGTTAACGACCGCTATTGGGAATTCACCTGTACCATGAATAAAGATTGATAGCCCCACTAATAAGTGTGATGTAAATTTCATACAAATGATAAACAACCATGTATGTAAAAACCTAACTAATAAACTAAAATTGACTAAACTGATATTTCACAGGCATAACAAGTTATACACATTGTTTAAACAGCGGAAGAGGATAGTTTATTTGTTGTATAAGATTAAAGCACTGGAAATTTCTCAAGGAATTTCGGAATATTTCCAAGGAATTTTAAATGTGTTAAGTATATATTCCTTCATATTGAAGATGTTTTAAAAACAAATGGCATTTTAGAAACAAGATAAAATTGCATTTCAGATTTTTTGTATTACAAATATACTATTTATAAGTTGGAATATTTTAATATCAAACAATATTTATTCAATGTGTAACTAAAGCACCGTTTAACGGTTGGGGAGTTTTTTTATTAGTAAATCTTTGATTGTTTATTGATACTCTTCTTCTACTTCATGATTATTCTGGTTTACAACTTTAGGTATAGCATTAGCTAGTGTGGCAGAACTCTGCTTCCAAGTTCTAAGCATCCTCCATTTCCTCGTCATACGAGGAAACCTACTGTTATACCAACTGTAAGTCGTGTTACAGGCCCAGCATAGTTCCACTCGATTGGAGATTGTGATGATAAAGTCGGCCACCTTTTACTTCCTCCTTATCCTCCGTTGGTCGCTGGCAACCAGAGGGTTAAATGCAACCACCACCGCAATGTAGACTAGACGAGAGTAGAGTACTAGGTGAGTTTACATGTAGTCTCAAGTCGAGAGACGTGTTCCATATAAGAGCTCTATTTCCTGCTCTCGGACTTTTAAGGCTATAAGTGAAATCACCGCACCTGTGCGGTGGTTCAGAGGTTGAACATTTTCCAAATATAGATAGAGGTGTTTGAATTCTAAGTTCACGGGGAGTTTAGTTTGAAAAGTAAGTTAACTGGCAGTCTAAAACACCTCAGTAGCTTATACTTTTTTATATGCTGAAACAAGAGACTCATAAAGATATGCATTAAATAAAATTCATGTATACGGTCCTTGAATAGTGAATGCTACTATTTTAACTTCCTTCGTAAGGACATCGTTCGTATGTTAACGTCCTTTGTGAGATATTTCGTATGACAATCAAACGACTTTACAAAACTTTCTAATTCAAAGCAACTATTTTCAGCAAAGCAATGTCATCTCAGCCCGTCGTCCTACGGGTCGGTAAGCAATCAACATAAATTGAATGCTGCAATACCCTGCGCAGAAAAGTTCCACACTAAACAGCGCAGCAGACCGTTACCTTACTACAGCGAATTTAATTTTCTGCACAGGGTCTTGCAGCATTTGGTTTATATCGATTGCTTACCGACCCGTGGGGCGATGGGCTTAATCATGAGAATTGAAGCTGTAAAATACCAATATCACCATTGACAATTCTGTTTGATACACACTGTTAAAATTATCCAATAATTTAAACGATAATTTAATTTGTTTCTGCTGTACGTTTCTTGTGACCATAATAATTTTTCTTCAGCGTTTCTTAGAGAGTAAGAAATTAATCCTACTTTTACAAGAGTTAAACAAAATAATTAATAACATACATACGATCCATGAATAGTGTGCTTGTGGGCTTTTACCTCAATGGGAGATTACATAGCAAGATATAAATTATCTGTCTTACTCATAACAGATAATACGAAGGGATAAGAACAGGTTAGTAGTACACCTAAACAAGCGCATGCGTACTGCGTATACCACAGACAGATTTGTAAACCGCCGATCCCCAGGATTAGGGACGTATTACTACGGTATTAAGACGGAGATCGCAAACCATGTTAAAAATCTGGTTGATTTGACAAATATCGATTGGTTAAATGTAAAAAAACAGTAATACCCATTGGCAGCACTATCAGAGGAATATTTTAAATCGAAACATCGATTTACGAAAGCAAATACGGAACGCATAATCAAATTGGCCAAATTTCGAAGCAATCAAAGCAGACCAGGTCAATGACATCGCAAACGTCATCTGAAGAAACGAGAAGTTAACAACTAAATGCGAAATGCAAAAATTACCGTGTTTTTGAGAATTGCAACAAAGTGGTTCCAGTCTAAAAAATCTTGTATGAATATTATTATGAGTAAATATTTTAACCCGAGCAGTGTACGGCCCTCCTCACTGTATAGCTATACCAGCGCTGCAGCGGTGTATTAGGGAATCTTTATAAGTAAGACTGATCATGTTTAGTAGGATCGTAGCGAAGTCCTATTTTAAGTGTAAAGATGTAAGTAAATCCATACGGTAAATACGATAGAAGCGTCGAATGATTTCACATCCCTTCACGTGTAATTAGCCAATTGTTGGGCAGAACAGAACGGAGAAGACAACCCGCAGACTGATGGAAGGAAAGACCGACACATTCCGCAGACCAGAATAGAAGTAAACGGCGGCAAGAAACATTCCGACACAACGCAACCGGAATGAAATGGAAACAACTCCAGCGGCGACACCCTCATACCCACTGCACAGATAAAGCGATAAAAGTGTCTTGTCGCCCGGAGTCATTTAAAATATTGTTTATTCCCGGTGAAATCAAATATGGAAATTCGTTCTTAATTTAATATTCTTAAGTTAATCAATTTTCTTTGCCGGTAAAAATGTGTAAATTGGCGAAAACAGTTACAAGTTTCTTTAATTTCTAATAATATAAAATAAAATAGATCACACTTCTTGGGATTACCTCTAGTAGCAGTTTCCAAACTTTTTAAAGGAGCGACCCCCTGTAGTAACGCAAAGAAATTCTCCACCTAGCGATACACCCCAGGCCACTAATATCAGACTTTGCACAAGCGCACTTTTCTTCCATGGTTGCGATATAAACTAAATATAGAAACAAACCGAAAACGGAAAACGACCCCTACTATACGTCTCAAACACATCATCCAAGGTTCGACAAATTAGGCGACAAGCGCGTCCGTCGCATTAAAATTATTATTATTATTATTTTTTTTTTTTTTCATAGGAAGCAATTACTTTGTTGTTAGACATTATATTATAAAATAAAACACAAACACTTTGTATTTAACCACGAATTTATTATTTCATATATCGACCGGTTTCACTTCGACCAAGCTTCTTCAGGATATAATAATAACTAAATGCTAAGACAGAGTTATGGCTTATATATAAGAGTGACAGAGGGAGAAAGAACAAAATTAGAGGGAGACAAAATATTTGACATAGGTAAAATGGATAATCAATTAGTGGGAGGGAGACAACAATACAATAATCAATTACTGGGGGGGAAACATCAATACACATCATAATCCCAAGTAAATGAACAAACAACAGTTAACTGTAATCTATGAGATATTAAAAAAAGAATTTTTTGTTGTATTTTACATTAACTAAAGGACAATATTTAGATATATGATAGTATTAATAATGAATCACGCTACAACACATATATACTATCATGGGTTAGGATGGATTGCGGGAAATAGGTTAAAATTATTTCGTTAATGCGACGGATCTATATACAAGGTGCCAATACCAACACTGCCAGATAAAAACCATATATAGAGTTATCAAATAATGTTTTAAATAAACAAAATAAATAATAAAAAGAGTGTACCGATTAATGGTTTGTAATTAGAATGTAGAACCATCGACTTCCATATTATATAGCGCGTACAGTAGATTATCTCGATCATACCACACAAGATTAACACTAATAATATATCAGTGTATTCACATCCGCATAATATTATTTGAATTTTAATTGCATAATCAAATAAATCAAAGATATAGCCTTCTTTATTGGAAATATCTGTTATTTATTACCGTTTCGATGGTCTACTGTCGCAATGCTGTGAGTGAGGAAAATTACAAGAAATAATATTGTTTAATAGATGGGTTTAAGTGTCAAATTAAAGTAAAAAAACAGAAATGTGTAAAATATGTGTGTACGAACCTATCTTTATATTTCTTCTAACTACAATATTATACAGTACCAAAAAAATTAATAATTATTTATAGTTGAGAATTTCCTTTTCTTACCCAGCCCGTAAATATATTTTGTTTACTGTAGTAACCACACAATTTTTTTTAGAATCAATTTTCTTAAATCTTTATTATATTACCTGCATAGATACACTCACTCGGTCGATGATTGCATGGTTTGTTTTATTATAAATAACATCGTCAGTTAGAATATGCAGTGTGCGCATCGCGTCTGGGTCCCATCCAAGCATATTAAGTTCAATTCCTCGGCTGGCTAAGTCCTCCATCACGACACAAGCAACATTTTCCGCTTAATGTGATGGTGGTAGGAGATTTTCAAATATTGTCATGTTATTCGTAACCTGGGTATGTTTGTCTTTCATATAAAAAAAATATATATGTATACAGGGTGTATCGGCACTAACCCGACAAACTTTAACCAGCTATTCCTTAGCACATTTGGAGTAAAAAATGTTATGGGCACTTTGCTGTCCGGTAGCATTTTTTTTTTCAATTAAAAAGAAAAAAAAAAAAAATTTCCACACTACATCACTGTCATTGGCATTGCGTTTCGTGTTCAACAGCTGTTATAAGCAAGTATGTCAAAAAGCGTCTTCGCTCTTTCGCATACACTAAATAATAATAGTTAAAAATGAGACGAATGGTGCCGTTCCATTTCGTTGTGATTGTAAAAGTGCGCAAATATAGGTACACACGTGCATTATTCAACGGAATTCGAATAAAATATTTGCCAGATGGGTTTTCAAACTTTGACAAGGGATAAAACAGTGGTGACATGTGGTGAAAATATGAATAGTTAATTTTTTATTAAAAAAAACGTTACCGGACAGCAAAGTGCACATAAGATTTTTTACTCCAAATATTCTAAGAAATAGCTGGTTAAAGTTTGTCGGGTACGTGCCGATACACCCTGTATATATATATTATTGTGTTAAAGTAAAAAAGGCCCCTGAAATGAGATATATACATAATAATATGTAGATTATTCTATGAGACTACTTACTTGTATTGAACTAACACTAAATTGCATTATAATAACGCAATATTTTATGTTTTTAATTGAAGGATTGATTAACGCACTAGCCGCCAAAGTAAATGTATCATCAAAATTCAACAGACATCTTAAATCTAAATGATTACTGAAGCAGTTAAATCTAAATCCCAGATGTGTGATTTGTACTAAAAGAAACCACGTCAATAATTATATTTATTTTCAAGAAACCAGCTATCAAACATATTGATCAAGCATGTTTTGTTTTATTTGGAGTAAAATCAGCATAATAATAAATATTTATAAAACATTAATAACTAATGCGAGCTGATGAGTTAATTAATCAAAACCATTAATACGAAAGAGTCCCGAATGTCCCGATGTTAAATGTAAAAACAATATTTAGAGGGGTGACTGATGTCGGTTGGTGACTTAATATCGTTGCATGTTGCAAATAATTGGCTATAAAGATTCCCATTAATTTGCCAACACAGTGATAATGATATAGCGTCAGACAGGGAGATCGATTACACCGTCCGCTTTTGCTTGCTTTAACTGATTCTACCAAAGATATTAGAAGAACGAGATATGCTATGAGCAGTTCATAATGTGTGGAATTGTTTTGCCCAGTGTCGCCGGTTTTGTTCACCAATACTACTGCACACCTTCGCTTACGCTAAGGTATCCGAACTAATACATAGAACAAATTTCTGTGCGTACACGTCCCGATAGTATTCAAAGTACCCTAATTAGGTAGTACTCCGACTACGGTCCGGCGGCCAACATAGCATATCTCGTTCTTCTAATATCTTTGGATTCTACTCATTGTATCTGCGCGTAATTTGATAGCCGGAGGGAGGCACAGATTGATTGCGGAATAAGGCTAAAGGAAATATTATAGGACAGATAACTGAAAGGGAAGAGTTACTATTGAAAGTGTTTTATTGGCAATTTCTTGTGCAGTGTGAAAGAAAAATATGAGGCGTGGGCAATTGTTCTGAATGATGCGTTTATTGTGAACTAGACATTGTCTCAATAATAACAGAACGCCAACGGGGTGAAATAAATATTATGAAAAAATAATGGAAAGAGACGAACAATTTTAATACAGAGAGGGCACTTCGGCGACAGTTTAGAATTAAATGGATGGATCAAACAAAGGCATAAAGATTATGATTATTTGTTCAGTCTGGCATTATTTACGTGTGCGAATGACTTCATAATGGGGATTTTGAATCATTAACATTATTTACGTTGATAAGGTATATTCCTGCTTCCTGTTACTTGTACCTATTCACAATATACCACCTCCTACAAAGAATGATCATTCGTGAAATTCTAGCACCTATAAATAATTCACTTCCACATAAATTATTTCATAAATTATTTATAATTATTGAATTGAGAAATAACATAAATCAATAAAATAAAAATTACTTGCGCACGCCGGAATTTCAACCCGCGCCCTCCAGATTGCTAGTCGAGAGCCTTGCCCCTCGAACATTTTAAGGAAATTACTACGTTAAACTGCAAAAGTAAGCTAAAGCAAAACGGAGCTATACAAATCATCCAAATATTATTATTATTATTACTAAGCAACATTAATAAATTAGTTACGCCTCAAAGTAATTTTTCTAAATATCAAAAACGATAAGTTGCCATCGAAAAACGGTTTTGAATCCTTTCAGAAAGTAATACAAACATCTCGCTTCCTCGGCTCATCAGTTCTCCTGACGTCTACGTCCGTAACAATAATATCACCAATAAATCCATTCCCATCAACAATGGAGCTATTCTACGCAGCCAGCGGTATTGGCTTCTAGTCCCTAGCGTCTCTATTCACTTCTGACGAAAGTAATTTCCCGTCTGACTGTTGACAAGTGAATAGGCGCAGTACCTTACTGTTTCCACTTCCGCTTCTCATTTCCGTGACAGCCATTCAGGAGATTGACAGCTGGAGACGGACGGAAGGAAGGAAGGAAGGGCGGGAAGGTACTCGGCGCTGCGAAGGAACCCATTACCTACCAGTGGCAGTTCGTGGTCTAAATCATTGGGAGTTCCGCATGAAAGCGATTTAAATAAGGAAAGAAAATCGCCTTTTTGCGAGCCGCTTTTATTTTTCATCGAATATACGACATTATTTTTGACGTCATTTTGAAACACAGCAGACCTAGAAGACCGCTAGAAACAGCACAATTATTTGTGTATGAAGTTTATAAATAATTCGTAAAAAATATCAAGGAGTGCCTATTACAACAGCGACTTGAAATAATATTATGTCCATTGACTAATACATTTGTGTACGCAAGTTCTGTCAAACACCAAATAATTGTTGACTTTCAGAAATAAGTAAAACGTGTAATCATTTACTGATAATAATAAAGGAAATATTTTGATGCGCGTAATATTATTACTCAAAAATTGATCCTTACAGTGATGTACAAAAAAAATCTGTTATCTATCCAACCTACTTTATAAGGAATGTAATGTTATGTGCATAAAACAGCTATATATCACTCAAATACTTTGTCGATTTTTTATCAATATTAAATTTGCTGAAAGAACACAACAAATGTGGACAACTAGAATTAGCTCTACATTGAACTTTGTGGCGGTACATACTAAAACTTCTTTTGGTCAAAGAAATTATTTATATCGGGCACCACTTATGTTTAATATTCTTCCAAATCATATTAAGTCTACCAATTCCTTAGTTAAATTTAAAAAGTTAATTAAGGTTTTTGTATTGACAGACGATTGTCTTAATATATTTTCATCCTTGTCCTTTCTTAAATAATAAGATTTTATATAAGTCCCATTTGCTAAAAACTGAATATCACCCTATCTGTCTTTATTATCTTTGCTTCTATCTTTTGAATAATGATTAATGATTAGTTATGGTTCAAATATTGTTACAATATATGTACTGTCAAATTACCCATCTGGTAACACATCTAATACTTATTTTTTCTTTAATTTTGAAATATTCTGTGTTTGTATGTAGAATTACTTTATGTTTGTGATTACTCTTATGTTTGCTTCAATCAAATGTAAATTGTTAACCTCGATACAGGCTTAGTCCTAGTGAGGTTGATTTTTATGTGAAAAAAAGTGTTTTATGTATAGTGAGACGCAATAAATAAATAAACAAAGGTGAATAAATCTGGGTAAGTGTCTAGGTTCAGGGCCCATAGACGCAGATCAGATATTATGTAATCCGAATGCATTCGACAATTTTCGTAAAGTCTAACAACGCCATCTCGGCAAACGGTTAGAGAATTTTGGCCTACCGATATAGGTATCGCTAGGTCAAGGCCAGTAGGACTAGCACCGTTCGAAACAGACTATTGAATGAAATATATCATAGGTTTTTTTTAGCTTCCTTGGGCGATCTGGAGTTTTTTTACTATGGAGTAGTGGTGCGCTGTTCAAATTGTAGAAATATTATAATCCGAGTGAGTCTTTTTCGCCGTAGTTATTCTTTGGGAGTTCACTGCATATTCGAACATTAGAGAAAACCGCCACTGCTACCTACTAGCCGGCACTCTGAATGTAATCGATCCAACTTCTTGATAAGTTTCTTGTAATTCTTATAAATTATCACAGACTATACGAATGTGACTAGTATAATAATCGTTTGAATAAAAAAAACCCTAATGATAGTAGGTAGCAGGGGTATACTTAATATAAAATACGGCAATGTTACGGTATTTTCTACTACTGAGAAGCGTGTTTTGGTAACACTGATATTATAATAGGTAGGCAGAATATAAATTTTTAACATGTAAATTAATTTTACTTAATGTAAAGTTGGAAGATCTTACATGATTGACACTATAGGTAATAACTCCTGATATTATTAATAATAATTCTACCAATTTGTCTATATTCGATGGGACCGAACTCCCTTTGCTGAAAGCTTTAGTTATAGTCATGTACTATTCAACAGTTTTAAAAATAGAAACCGCAGTTAAACTTATAGTGGGTTTATAACTAAAATGCGTCGACGCATAAATAAAATATTGATAAATTGCAAAAGGGATAGGTATAAAGGTGAGTTACGTTGGTACCTACTAAACTTCTTGAACCAAAAATCACCACCAATCCTACCTACATTGTCAAAGGACGTTTCCCGGTTTGGGCCACGAAACTAGAGCACACAATGTCATATAACATTGAGTCGGCGAGAGAACATCGATCGACAGAGTGAAGTTACTTAAAATATGCAGCCCCGTTTGCAAACGTTCCGATTCAATTCCGGCAAACGCCAACGTATCTATTCAGATCTCTATTTTCATTGGCTCCATTCGACGGCGAACAAATAATATAACACTACTTACTTAAGTTTGACTGCACAGAGCTTCACAATGAAGCGTTTTAAATTCAATTCATGTTTTCCTGAGGAAAGGAAGATAATGCGCGCGGTTCTTTCATTAAATATTCGTGGAAGCTTTCATGACGGAAGAGACCGCTAAATAAAAGGCTCTTACCACAGAAATGTGGTGAGCGGGATTAAAAGGAGAGGAAATGACAGTGGTTTTCAACCGGCGTTCGTCGAATTACTATATAATGTTCCGCGATGTTTTTTCAAGTGTTCCGGGACATCGTGGAAGGGACGTATCTACTAGCTAATGAACCATAGCGTAAATGAGCAGTGCCCACTGCCCAGCTCTATCCACTCTCTTCAATAGGTCGCTGAATATTATCTTTGAGGTTATAACAGAATAAGTCGTAAAATAAGTTCTGAGATAATCGCATATTGACTAAAATACAGATACTGAATAGATAACTGGTTAACCCTTTCAGCCCCAGTGTTAATTCAAATTAACATGAACTGTGATTTTTTTTACCGGAACGGTAGAAAAACCATGTTCTCGTTTTCTTATAGCTTGTAGTCTTTTCTGTGGCGTCTATTTTTTCCGCTCGGTTGAAATTCTTATTCCCGCCACAACAACGATAAATATTTTGACATCTGCTGATTGTGAGTTTCATCATATTTCTGCCGTCATTGATTACTTAATTTAAGGTGAGATATCAATATTTTATACTCGAATTACAAATATTTTAACACATTGAGATGTGTTCTATAATAATAACATCAGTTCAATTCACTGATCACAGTAATTTCTCAGAATATTGTAAATGAATTTCAATGTTCATTCAAATTAACACTGGTAGTGACGGACATGTTTTCGACGAGTATGGAGAATTTTTAAAGATTTATTATCCTTGATTATTTCTTTATTTCTGGATAAATTTTAGTTAAAATGTTATTTGTTTGTACCTTAGAGATTATCACTTCATTGTAATTTTATATTATTATGTATTTTTAATTTTAAATGTATAATTTTCTCTTTAAATGTATTATGTAGATTATATTTTCATATTATAAAATGAAGGCCTCAGCACGGGCAAGCCACCCAGTGAGGCCTACATTACTGGAAAACTTAAAATGTAAGAAATATTGTACCAAATAAAAAAAAAAATTAAAAAAATATATATATATATAAAAAATATAAAAAATGTGCATTTTTGACATGAAACAGTTATTTGTATTACTTTTGTGTTATTTTTATTTTACCTTTCTATTTAAAAAATACCCTCTGACGCCCAATGTTAATCCAAATTAACATCTAAAAAAAAAAAAAAAAATACCACAAATTTTCAAATAATTTTCTGAGATATTATCAAACATTACATATTTTATATATGTGGAAACAATAATGCGGGTGTGAAAGGGTTAACGACTTCATCCGTACTATCAGTAGCTATTACTCCTCGCTATAATGTGCGAGCTAGGTTTCATACCATTAACCGATATTAAAACTAAATAAAGACGATTAAAAGATAGTATCTAGCTATAGCACAGGCCTTTTGTTGTTAAGAAGTAATACAAAAATGTAAATGTAATTGTAATTTTTGCTTGTTATGCTACTATGTTACGTAAAAGCAAACGTTTTCAGTGACTTCGAAAAGGTTACTTATCACTGAACTATAGGAACGTGCGCCTATTGCCTATGCAGAGACTACATGCAGTCACTATTATGCAGTGCCGCGCTCATACAAAGGAAACTGGGTCAGAAACAACCCTTAACCCGCACGCGACTACCCCTATACAAAAATACAGTAAGTACCTACCAATTTTATAAACATTACTGACTATTGTGGTACGGAAAACGGTTGTATTTAAAATAATCTAAGCAGTAATTATTTACAATAATTACAATAGCTTCTGGAAAACAATGTAACGGTAAAAAAAATAATACCTAATTAAAGACAAACAATTTATTTTTTACCATCTGTCTTTATAATGGAATGATTAGAATTAAGAATGACAAGAAGTGATATGAACTATAGTACTACATATTCTACAATAATAAATTAGGCAAAACCATCTCGGGACACGGGATTCCGGAGGTTTTCTGATGCTGAAAATCCAGAGATTTAGAGCAATTTCTCATCGCATTTTCGTAGTTAAACATAATAAATAATAATGAACAATAATGCTCATTTGCAAATGCCATTTTCAGATGCCAGTTGTATTGGGAACACAATAACAAGTCGGCTAGGAACTTAAACTAAAGACGCCATTATGATTCCAAGTTCATAAGATAAAACTATGAACTCCTTTTTTAAAATTGAACTTTTTAAACTGTCACTGTCAATGAAATAGCAATACAAAATAGTAATGCAACAGTTTTGATTCATTGAAATATTGATATTCTGGATTAAATTACTTGTATTAATTAAATAATATAACATATTATTTTTAAAAGTTAACAAAGAGTTTGTTTATTCCATCATAATTATGTATGACTTTACAAATTATATATATGATTAAAAAATATAGTTACTTAATAATTAGTATTCTCTAGCTACACTCTGTTGTTAGGTAGGTAAAAGCAATATCTGTGTAGATACTTTTTTATCTGTGTTTATCTTAATTCATCAAATTTCAACGTTCATTTTCAAGTTCCGTGAAAGATTTTTTCAAGTTTTGTTTTTATTTCAGTTCTGTGAAGCAACTAGCCTATAATGATATAATAACAGAACTTGAATAGGACTTTCACAGAACCCGGAAATGAACGTTGAAATTTGATGAATTGTTCAAATTCTCCGAAACAACCCGTACTAAGTCAATAAATATATGAGAAATTCGTCCTGGGTTTCAAAAGGGAACGACTACGCGGGCTTTTTCAAGTAAAACTTAACTAATTAAAAACCATCACGCCGTTTCCGCTGGGGAAGGCAGAGAAGACAGACCGCCAAACAACTCGGTCTGGGACGCACTTCTTGCCTCATTCACATTCATAAATCGTCTTATAAATACTCTTCTATTATTCTGACTCTTGGCCAGACTCGAGTATCTGAAAAACTTAGATTTTGAGATACTTAAAATTATTTTTTTAGTCAAAAGGTGTTATAATATCTACCGCTATTTATATTTATTTGTGTTTTAAATTATGATGTATAGGCCATTGAGGTGATTTTTCACGAAAACGGCGCTACATAAATTAGCCAAATATTATTATAATTATATTATTCAAGAATACAATTTTGCATGATTTTAGAATCAACTTTGGTATTTTTCATGCGTCAAGGGTAATTGTCAAAAAAATAATCTTGCCCTACTTGATGAGAAAATATAACGTAAAATAAAACATCGTAAAAAATGCGTTTTTGGGAATACATTTTAATTTATGTACGACAAATTTGTGTTCCAAAGTAAATCAGTCGTACGTAATTTTAATTTATGTCCATCAAAAGGTTTTTTATTTTACACTTCATCATACTTGTATATAGTGCGAATAGAGCAGAATTAGTTTTTTTTAAATAATTATCATTCTCACAAATAATTGCCAAAGTTGCCTTAAAAATCACGAAAAACTGAATTCTTTAATGACCTATATTTTATAATTTAAATAAAAAATAAATATAATAGCACGTATCCGTACTAGACGCCTTTGATTAAAAATAGTTAGTAATTTTGTTTGGGTATTTTGGCAAATTTAAGTTTTTGTATGTCTTAATGTCACACATACAAAACCAGTACCTACTTTATATACTTTTAAATTAGGTACGAACGATAGAAAAGGTCAAAGTATTATGTAAGATCTAGTTAGTGAAAACAACGTTTTAAACTAACCTGAATAAATTTTCTTCCAAAAAAAATATTCCAAGAGTAGTTGAAATAAAATTGAATATTTTGCGGTTAAATATCAGATTTAAAAACAGGAAAGTATCGTGAATATTACATACCATAGTTTATAGTGTGGAATAATAAATACCTTCCAGGCAAACGTTGAATTTGCGGTCGCTGCCCGTCTAAAGACTCCAAAGGCGGGTTTACAAACTGAACGACCTTGAGGGACGGAGTTGGGTGAACCGGCGAGGATCAGCAGAGCCTGAGAGGGGAACAGAGTGTCTCGCTTTCGTCTGCACATTAAAATAATATGGCAGAAATGCACGTGAATAATGGCGGTTTGGTCGGCGAATTGTGCATGATGGAAATATCAATTTCATTATACCAAAATAGGCTCTTGTGATTTCTGCGGTGCGGTTTCTGCTTTGGAACAAGCACAATGGTAAGCGGTTAACAATGAGCTAAACATTTTGTACTTATGAAATAAATCACTTCGTATGAACCACTTATTCAGTAATATTATATTTACTACCGTTTTACGCACATCCTATGTTTCATGGTAGCAGTATATAACAATTATTATTATTAAAAAAAAATACTAATTTCGGTTGTGATTCTTTCTCTCCGGTTCGATGAACTCTAGAACTTGGATTTGTTTGAATTTAAGTGTCATTTTAAAAATTGAAACTGATTCTGGAAATAATTCAGACAAGCGATAAAGTAGGTGTACAGTTATTAATAATTATACATTTGAAAGGTGTATGTCTTTTATTAAAATTTTAAGGGCCCCATAGCCAGGTGGGTTTTCAAACTTTGACAAAGGATAAAACAGTGATGACATGTGGTGAAAATATGAATAGTAAATTTTTTATTAAAAAAATGTTACCGGACAACAAAGTGCCCATAACATTTTTTACTCCAAATGTGCTAAGGAATAGCTGGTTAAAGTTTGTCGGGTACGTGCCGATACACCCTGTATAATCATCCTTATAGATGGAAGATTAGTATTGTCGATAAGCGGAGAGTTGCAAATGGTATTTCACCGCAGCTTGCAAATGCAGTCTATTTAGTAGATACACAGACACATAGAAAATAATACAGGTAATATGTAATCACAACTTATTATGTATGCGTTGGCTCCAGGTATCACTATCCGCGCCATAATCATGTGCATGTATGGATGTGGAGGCAGTTAGATAGGAATGCAGGGGATTGTATTCAAATTGCAAGCCATTGTTGTGTGATGCAAATGCTAAGTGTGATCTGTCTGATGTCTTCGGAGTCCTTGGAACATATATCAAATGTTATAATATGTGAGAGGACTATCGTATATTTAAATAATGATTTATTCTTGTTGTAGTTGATCTAGTTCGAAAAGTAGTTGGCATTTACAGAAATACAAACAAATACTTGTACACATCAAGGCATGCATGTAATTTGAGTTTTTAAGGTGATGCCATACGTAGTAATGCAAAATCATGTGTTTTTGGTTTGAAAATTTGGTCGCCTAGAAATGTTTCAGATGCTTTAATTAAATACTGCGAGTAGAATACATTTTGACCTTTGAAATAATCGAGTATTTTTTAAGTATTTTTATAAGCCCAGAAAAAAATAATGCATAGGCCTATGAAAACTGCTTTAAAGTTCAAAATCTCCTACTTACGAACCTATTTTCGGTTATGATTTTATTGTATAATGTGGCAAATTAAGTTATTTATAAAATGATCGGAAAAAATTTAAATATTTATGCCTGAACATAACAAAATAAAATAAAAGGCACTTTTTGGCCATGTTTTTTTCTTGCATAAATCAAAACAGGCGGATGGTGTTAAGCGGGAATTTAAACCTTATCGCCATCTACGTAAGGGTTGTTATTGATAGCGGCTCAATTTAAAATATTATACGACGTAGTGCATCGTCTTAATGCCATTTTACAGGTTCAACAGCGATTCACAGATACCAGATTACTGGTACATATTGCGAAATGAGTAAAGCCTTTGACAGACCTCGCTATATTTGCATGGTTTGGCCAATTTCAGCATATCGCTCGCTATACATTCCCATTGGTAGTGTATCGCAAGCGATACGTTGAAATAGGCCAAGCCATGATGCGTATAGTATAATGTGTCGCCTACCTGATACTAAAATGAATTAGTTATAATTTAACAGATACTATAAATATCTTGGAGAAAAGTTTGGAGTAGAGAACGTAACAGAAATATGGTTCCATGTCAACTCTGAACAGTGGCAATTCAATACACTTTGAAAAGTGATGAGTCATTAAAAGTGATGCAAAAAACTGCCCTGTAAACCTAACCTATCGTAACCTATTTAACCTAGCTTTTTCATCACTTTATATCACTGTTCAAGAGTGCGTTGAAGAGTGTTGAAGTGTGTCGAAATGCTATTGTCCTTAGTTGCCCGGATACAAATCAAATCGATGGTTCGGCTATAAAACGAAAAAGTGTGCCCTTTAAATATTCATTTATTTAGATGTTTTTATATGGCAGACAGAGTATTGCACTCACCGCTCTGTTCAGCTGAAATAAGCAAACATTATTATTATTATTAAGTGTTTCCTCAATTTATCAAATTGTTCCTAGATTACACGTCTTTTACCAGACCCGGTAAAGGAATAATCTCCCTCCGCCAGGTGAGGTCTGGTGATAGATATTAAGGTCTTTGTCACCGGGTACTAATTCTCCGCGAGCTGTCTTATTATTCGCCGCTATTTAAGACCGAATTAAAGCTACCTTAGTTTGAGATTATCCCTTAATATCGTGACTATAAACTTAATTACCTCGCCGTGATGGAACGACTAATTAATATTTAATATTACGCTGCTTAATTGCAAAAAGGCTTACATTTATGAAAATATAGTTTTCGAAACTTTGACAAAATAAAATAATTAAGACGAAAAAAAACCATAAAATACGAAAAAGAATTTTTATATTATCGTAGAAAGCAATCACTTTGTGGTTTGACATATTTAATAAAATAAAATACTTTTTGTTTAAAAGTTTTTTATAATTTTTAGAACCGACCAGTTACGCTTTACTCAAGCATCTTCAGGGTACAAATTATTACTTATTAGAAAAGAATTTTTAATTTTCAACTTTACAGAGTTACTAAGAAAACCCAGGAAATTTGCTTATTTTATATGGACATCAGAACTTTCTTCAGCCAGTCTGCTATTCTTTCTTCTGACCAAACAGTGTTCATGATGGAAATCATCCTTTCTTAATGAGCGGAATACTCTCTAACTCTTAGAATCAATACAAAAAGATCCTTAACACTATAAATTTTTTTTAAAAAAACCACAAGGGTACCATCGGGACGAATCCCTGTCCAAACGGAACGTGTGATAAATGATAAGCCTATTTATTAATCGTTACCTTGAATTCTTGGATTAATATGATATTTGCTACGATTGAAGTTTGATATGGAAATGTATATAAGAGGTATATTATGATAAATCAGCTCAGTCCAGCGATACAAAAAAATAATTGAAGCGTGCATATATATATCCTATACTCTCGGCTCTCAGTTCATTAAACAGTATCAAATACACGGTGATGAAGATATGAAGTGATACTTTGCTTCAACATTCAGAAACAAAAGTTGTATCTTTCTTCCTCACAGCAGTTTACTGGTATCATTTTTACGAAGTCAACGGAGCGAAGAGGAGCACTTACAGTGTACACCATAATGATATTTTTTGTTGACCGAGGAATGGTAACTTACATAAGTGGTGATTTTTTTTGCGTTAAGCGGCTACGGTCCAACTACAGAGATAATATGATGAATGAACTCGATGATCGCATGCAAAATAAGAAAGAAAACAAAAGAGAACAATTGAAATGAACTTAAATTGCTAAAGAGATCAGCCAACATGACAGGAGCCAGTATCCCCATTTCGAAAGTGTTTTGAAGATAAAGAAAATGGGAGATGGGAAGAACGGGAATAGGAAGGTTTGGAGGGAGGTAGATGAAAAATAACTCAATGAATAACATTGTATTGTTCACACTGCTCTGCCACGGAGGTAATAATTATATGAATCATGAATATCCACTAGTACCTTCCTACGTGAGAAATGAATAAGGAAAATATCGGTTGGAACAAATTAATCATACCCGAGGAAGTTGTGCAGTTGTTTGCAAAGACCTTTTCAGCGTAAAGTTTTCCTTTGAGGGCACGGAGTTGGAAGTTGTTTATGTTCAGTAATTTAACCCCATTAGCTGTGCAAATAGCATCCACGTCAAGGTCTGCGGGGGACGTCCAGACTCTTGTAAACATTGGTCAGCTCCACTGGCGGAGTGGAAACGGCCAGAATAACAAACAAACCAGGTAAAACACTCTCAGAGAAATGTCTACTGTGCACGCTACTAAGCGGAATGTTTATATTACATAATATATAGTAAATATAATTTATAACATATTACATATATGTAATATTATAGCCACGTGACACGACTGATAAATAACCAATGCAGGGTAAATGGTTGTTTATAAATTAAAACACATTTATTAGTAAGGGGGTATGTTTATAATGTATAACAAAATATAAATATATAAGACAGGAAAACAAAAACGATGACCAAGTGAATGCACCAGTGAAAGCGATCAGTGAGGACTGACTTTATGAAAGAAGATTGGAAGGAATGGAGAAGAATGGTTAGGGACTAAGCTAATGGCTAAATCAGTGGAGAAAATTCGTGGATGGCGCCAAATTTCTGGGAAGTAGCGTCATGATGATGAAGGTCACTTCCATCCAGCTGGGTTAGTTGATTGAAGAAACTAATAAGTGTTATTTCCAATTTTCACAAACGCAAAATTTCGTTTAAGAATCGCCAATATTGTCTTCAATAATTAAATATTACAATTGAGGTTTTACTCCAAAATATACATTGTTTCAAAACTAAATTAATACTTGAATTTTTTTGGTTGAGTCCTGTAATTACCATCAAGCAGTTTTCGTGTTATTCTATTCTTACAGCGCCCTTGAGGTATTTTGCATAAAAACTGCGCTATACGCCTAAGTGTGTAAATAGAATAATGAAAATGTACAGAAAAAAAACAAGAATCAATATTGTTTTAAATTATGAAAACACGCGAAAAGCCGATCAAACGTATAAATCCGGAAACAAACAAATAATTCAAGAAATATACCTAATCAATAATACGTATGAAGCATCCATTCACGACACGACAAATCTGATATTAGTTGAACATAACCTTGGAGTGCACAACAGAACGCCAAACAAGCATCTGCTTGTTGGCAGGAAAGAATGGGGTTGTTTATTGATTGCTAAGGGTTGGGGCGTGCGTTTTATAACCTTTATGCATCTGCTGGCACTAAGTTATGCGGGGACATGATATAATGCAATGCATGTCACAGCGGAAGGAAGGGTGGACAAATAGCCAAACACGAGCATCCCTCTGTTCTTTGCTACCGTTCATACGAAATCAACATTCTTGGATTTCAGTGCAGAATAATAAAGTAGGCTTGACTCGTGTCATAAAATGCTGGTTCTGCCGGACTATTTGCGCAATGCGATCGTATTTCTTGTTCAATTCGCAGAAGACTTGCGGTCGCTTTCACTAATCTAACTGAGCGACAGTAAGGTTAAAATTTGGCTCAAACCCACTATATCGGTGTAACCCGTAACCGGTGTAAGGTGTAAGTCTAAGGATCATTTCCGCTCAGCGATTCACTTAGCCAATTCGCAGCAATACATAAACATTGACAAAAACACAAATAAATCTATTTTATTTTATATTATATTACGTACTACTGAGAGCATAAGTTGTATAGAATTTAATATCTGTTAGTAAGGGTGCTGGTAGTGACGGTATCACGCCATATTTCATCAAAAAATGTGCCGAAAATCTTTCTTACCCTTTAACTAACATATTTATAATGTCGCTAAAAGAAGGTAAATTTCCCACAAAGTTTAAAGAAGCTATTATAATCCCTATTCATAAAACAGGGTCAAAAATTAACATTGAAAATTACCGCCCAATCTCAATACTCACGGTATTTAGTAAACTTTTTGAGCGCATTGTCTACTATCAAATTTACACAACAATTGTTCGTAATATACAAAACCAACAACACGGAATTCTTCAAAAAAGATCAGTATTAACAAACTTGGTAAATTTTACGGAATATTTAACGTGCAATATGGACAATAGAAACAAGGTAGATGTAATATACACTGATTACTTTAAGGCCTTCGATAAGGTAAACCATTTCATTTTAATTCAAAAATTAAAACAATTAGGCATCCATGGTGACTTACTCCGGTGGCTCACTTCATACCTTTGGAGTAGACTTCAAAGTGTCTTAGTTCATTTCCAATGAACTTTAACATAAGAAACTTCTGTGGCTTGACTTCAGTTAACTTGTATATTTATTTTTATCATTGTATATTATATAAAAGCTGTTTGTTTTTTACAAAATAAATAAATCTGTAATAATTATTATCTGTAAATATTTCATTTTGACAACAGTTATGAAGTCTCTTTGTGTATAGATCAAACGCTTATCGTGAAAAGAGATATCGAGATGTGCTTAATAAATAAATTCACTGCACTAAATCCTCCGTTGAGGGAAAAGAATTCTTAAATTGCATAACTTAAAACTCACTCAAACATCATTGTCATGAACCCTAATTACTTAAGTTTATAATGTGGAAAATACTTGCAGAACCTAGAATCCTGGTTGAAAACATTGAGGTGAGTATATAAAAACAATCACTCAGAAATCAAAAGCGGCTTAAAAGCTTTAGGTATGTTTAGTTACCAGATCTGTACATCCAAATTATTCTAAACTTCGTTCCTCATACTTCTACTGGTTCCAGAAACTTGGGCACATAGTACCACGACTACGAAAAAATATACTTAATTACTTCATTAAAAACTTCCAACTAAACCCACTTACAAGTTAGTTGCTTTTGTGGTTCTAATGTGCAGCACTAACTAGTTAGTTGTTTCGATGTTTTTGTGGTTTTAATACGAAAGGAGGCGAAACTTGTAACAAGAACACTGATGAACCAGTACCTAACTACCAACCCGTGAACTTATCGCGGAGATAAAAGGCTAATTTATTCGAACTCAAGTCATGAAAGCGGCAAGTGACTATTGATCTTTTAGTAATTTGGAGTAAAGTTAAGATTGGGGTGGAAGGTGGAAGACGAGATAAAAACAATTACATAAGAAAGCAGGCTCGTGTCAGCAATTACAGCGTGAATGACTGAATTACAAAGCAGAATATAAGTACTCGGCGAGGAGAAGCTTTGAAAAAATAAATTCAACTCATTTTTATCGTAGTCCTTTTTGGTCTGGTTTGGTGGTGGCGCGCTGAGCTTTGAATTTCATTGGAACTGTTACTTCCTTTCCTACCCGCTAAAATAGATTCTTATAGGCTCTGGGTATCATGGGTGATCCATGCCTGATCAGACCAGAAAAATAATCGCCCCAGATCTCTTTCCGACTCTCTTCAACAGCTCGAGAAACGCATGAGAAGTTTCCACTCCCCGCTGTCGACCAAATAGCGCTATCAATATAATATACAGTAAACACCAACGCGCGCACGCCTTTTTTGTGTCTAAATGTTTATGAAGGATCTCTCCAACTCTTTTGTATTCATTTTCACTTCATGGACGAATCACTGAATTATAACTTTCTGCTCCGCAAGCACGATTTCCTTAATTATTTCTTTGATTTCCTCGGACCCTGCCGATATTGTAGGCCCGGGTTCGTCATAATCTTCGAGCGACTTTCTAATAGAGTTGCTAGTCACGCACACGTGAGACTATCTTAGTATCCAATTTGACATAAATGTGATTTGCGTGCATCCCTTGTTTTACAAGATATTTTACACCGAACAGTACATTTCATCTCGAGCGCACGCTGCGTTACACTGTGAATATTTTTTTACCGGTTTAAAGATGTTGTATAAGCGATTAAAGAATTGACGTTCGAACAGATTACATTAAAACCAGAATAAAAATGGTTGACGTTTTTGAGGACGTTGTATAAGCGATTGATGCATTGACATTTCAAAGGATTACATTAAAACAAAAACAAAACACATTTAAAAAATGGTTGACGTACTACCCTAGGATCATTTTCCATCAGACGTATAAAGTATATTCAGATAACCAACCATAATAATATAAATTGAGAATATACATATACAATTTTGTTTCCCTCAGGTCCCGGGGTCACCTAGTAAAGTGAACACCGAAGAAAAACACACAAAAAATAATGTAAATATATGATAAATAAAAATTTTGTGCCTGACGCTAACCGTTTAGTGTTCCTACGTCAATTCCCTAGCCGCGCCCAAAGCGCTAGCCAAGTAATAGGATGCTAAATATTTTCTGACATTATTATTTAGTGTTCACACACCTCTCTGTCCCTGTGGAGTAGCGCGTAAGATTCACGTCCCAATTTAGGAGCAATTTGCGTTTAAATTCTTAGTTGTGTTACTTTGTTGGGTGTGACGGAAGAAGGTGCGTTTCAACTGCGCAATCCCGCACCGGCTGCGTAATTACACGTCACACGCCATACGTGAGGCGTCGAACATGCGTGACGGAATAACGTAGATGCTACGAGGGAGGTTTTTCAGGGTGTGACGTAAGTTTTGATCAATTTCTTTGTTTTCAGTATCATTGGAAAATATGTTTTTTCGGGTGCTATTTTAAGGGTGAATTCCATCGCAGTCAGACAAGTTTCATTCAATACCAGTAGGTAACTTTGTGAAGCCTTGAACAAAGATTTTCGATGTAGATAATTTAATTACTTATTTCTAGTAAGCCATATTATTATGTATAGTTTTAAGTCACTAGATAAAAGTCTTAGTTGTAAATCACTAGTTATAAGTCACTAGCTATTAAACTTAGTTAAAATCCACAAGTAATTAGTTATAAGTGTAAGTGATAGGAATAAATTAAAGGCATAAATGAATACATGTATTAATTAAAGCGCTAAGTGCCAAAAACAAGAACTGCTTGCTGTAACAAAATACTGATTTGTCTAATAAAATTATATGTGGCCTACCCTTTGTAAAAATGTTACTTAGTAGTATAGAACAATCTCGACGGCTTCCATAATTTAAAAGCATAAATTTATTTTGAATTTCTACAAAATAAAAGTTTAAAACGGACAACGACGGTTACGGTGAAGCTCCACAATAAGAATTTTATTTAATGCTCTAAGTGCCAACTTAGGGGCTCTGGCAGATCTAAGTGCACAACCTTCACATGGGGAATAGGGATGTGCATATAAATAAAACAAATCACTTATTTGTTTAATTTAATAAAAAATTATTCTGATGTACAAGTACATATTTATTCAAATGATTCAAACATAGTAAAAAGTGTCGGTGTGTGAAAATTAAACAAAGGAATATAACTTTTCATAAAACCTATAAACATATTTTAAAAGGAATACAGTGTTTCAAAAGTAGGTACCGCTCTACCAAACAAAATGCAAATAATAAACAGTTTAAGAAAATAATACAATACCTACCTACCAAAATGTATGGAAAAAGCATAGATAATTTTGTATTTGACATTTGGTTGACACTCTTCACCGATGGCGACATCTACAATTAGCTTTGCGTGGCCAACCCCATTATGTATTGTGAAAGCATACATTTTGAATAATAAAAGTTCGGAAGTCATATCATTAAATGCATTTTTTTATTAATATTATTGTTATCAACATCACGAAAGACCAATATATCATTGGAAACGGCTTTATGAAACATAACGACACTAAAAAACTTAATTATTATTTTCCATGAAATAAGTAGGTATAATAAATCAAAAGTTACGAGCACATAAGAAAAACAGTGGAATTAAAAGAATTATCTGTTTACAAAATGATTGGATTCGAAATTGATATTTACAATATGAATGAATAATATTATTACGACAGGTATGCACATCACTAGCGCGTCAGTACCAAAACTAACAAAATGTACAGAAAAATAATATTTTACACATACCTCAGAATTTGGTGGTTTTTTGGCAAGAATGACTTTATTATTTAGTGTGGAATACTCTTGACCACTTGTTTTTAGTTTTTTTTCGCATTTTGCACACTTCCTTTACCTTTTTGATGGCGTTTTACAAGCAAGCTCGCGACTGTCAACACACCATCGCCGGCCATTTTATATGGAATATCAATGAACACTGTTGTGGCACTTAAACCATTTTAAAAGATAACATACCAATGGAGTTACAGCGATGCCAGACTTCATCAATTTATTGTATTTTTTTGAACTGCCTAAGGCACTTGGATCCTATTTAGGGTTATTGGCATCGGTACATAGAATACATTTCTGTAAAAACATCGTTTTCGATTTTTTGGGCACTTAGCGCCTTAATTAATACACGTATTCAAATTAAGATGTTAAGCCTTTGAGGTGATTTTTTCGCGGAAACGGCGCTATACAAATAATCGAATCAATATTCTTATTATGTTGCAAGTCTCTGTTAGTTGCTTAGTTCCAGCATATTATTCTGCATTTTCGTATCTGATAATATTATTACGCTAGCGTCTGGACGATCTAGGCCGTCTTATTGGTCGAATTCAAATCGTATGTTTCGGGGAAATCCCGAATAGGGGTTCTGCAGGCAAAATTCGACCACTCCGCCCCTCTGGCGGTATAAGAACGAACGAAATGACTGGCGCGAATATTTAAAAATGCAGCTAACAATACGCATAGTTACACAAAATTATTTGACCATTAACAAGCGTTTAATAAGAAGATTTCTTCTGGAAGCTAATCACTTTGTGATGGCATTATTTATTTTATTAAAACATAAATAACTTTGTTTACATCACTTAATTACATACAACCTCTACATGTTTCGTGAACGAAGATCACCTCATCAGGAGTAAATATACATTGTAGTAAAAAATTAAATATAGATTACAATTAGAAAGAAGAAGTGGAAGGAGGGGGGAGAGGTAAGAGTGGGCGGAGTTTATCAGAATTAGGAATTACAATATCGTTAGACGGGAAAGACCAGTTGAGTGGGAAAATATTTAAAAGAGGGTTTATATTTTTTTGCTTATTGATTATATTTGATTTTATATTGACATGTTTTCTTATTACTAAAATTTCAAAATTATTTATTTGCGATGCTTTATATCCTGTGTGAAGTATCTTAAGACCTGAATTTTTATAATTATTCAAAAGATGATCAAACTCAGATTCACCATTTCCATTTAGAGCTCCGAGATGTTTTATATGTAGTTCTGACTTCAAATTTTCTGGTTCTACCTTTGTAAAAGCAATTACAATCATCCCAATTGAGTTTATAAACTCCCGATTTTTTTGTTTGATTATCGCTATCTTTATTATTAAGAATATATTTCTTCATTTTGTAATTAGTGTAAAACGCCGGTTAAATAGTACCAGGAATGTTTTTATTTATAATTTTGGAAGTATCGTTATCCACAAATAGAATTCTACGCCATTGTTTATATACCTATAACCTATAATATTATTACTATATATACCTATAATATTGACCGGTCGGTGGCCGAGTTGACATCGAGTTTTGGTCCCACCCAGGCGTAGTGTGTTCAATTCCTCGGCTGGCTAAGTCCTCCATTGCAACACAAGCAACATTTTCAGCTTACTTCGGTGGTAGTAATGGTATATATATATACCATTTGAAGAGATAATGTTTAATTTTTTTATTTAGTATTTCAACAATCGATTTATTAGAATAACCGTTATTAAATGCTATTTGTTTTATGCATATATTGTTTTATGGTTATATGCTATTTGTTTTTTCAGGTCTTAAATTACTTCACACAGGATATAAAGCATCGCAAATAAATAATTTATATTTTTAGAAAACATAAAATCAGATATAATTAACAATATATTTTTTTAATAAACTCTCTTTTAAAATTTTTCCTATTCAACTGGTCTTTCCCGTCTAACGATATTGTAATTCCTAATTCTGATAAACCCCGCCCACTCTAACCCCTCCCCCCTCCTTCCACTTCTTTCCAATTGTAATCTATATTTAATTTTTGACTTCGGAGTATACTTACTCCTGATGAGATGAACTTCGTTCATGAAACATGTAGTGGTTGTATATAATAAAGTGATGTAAACAAAGTTATTTGTGTTTTAATGAAATAAAGTTTAATAATATTACATTATTTTATCTATTTCCGTTGTATATCAATGCATATGTACGCAATAAAATGTAAACATTATATTTATTGGACAATTTGTAGAACGCCGCTTTTGTGAGATATCACCCCAGGGGCGCTATATTGTAATAATCTATTTACAATTTATACTCACCCTCTCTCTGTGAATGACGTGATATGTACCTATTAAATGTAACTGTTGTTAGTATCACTTAAACTGGGCGAAGCCCAACCAAGTGCCACCCGCAGGGCCTAGCAGCAAAAAACCCGGGGAGCGGGTTTTTAACTGCTAGTTTTATATAATGTCCTTCATATGAAAGCGTTTTCGCCGGCTCTAGCCAGTTAGAATCATATGAAATTCTGGATATGAGACGATTTATAAGAAAATTTTAGGGCTTCAATTTTAATCAAACCAAAGTCAAAAGCATAATGTACAAGTATTGTTATGTAAACTGCGTCTCTTATTTTCATGTAACTCATTATTTGTGTTTTTCTACTTTATTTTTCAATTATTTTAACAACGATTTCTTACTTAAATTACTCTTTAAACATACTGCACTGTCCTGTAGACTTCTGAGCTGTAGGCACAATACCCAATAGCGCAATGGTACAAGCTGAGGGTGTGCTGCAACAATTATTATTCTTACATGAAACTTATGCAACTATCAAGATTCTGCAGTGCCTCCACGATGTTCACCGTAGGGAGGGTGCACTCATTCGCTGCTTACTTCGCCACCGACTAGCCAGCTTCTGGGGCAGGACACGAAAGTCGAAATATGTCATTGTCGTGGCTGCATACGAGTGGCTCAGCTCTCCACTCAATGAGCGATGAATGCAGATGATGCGGCGACCTCCCTGATGGACGATGGTTTCATTTTAACTTTATTTAATTTGACTTATTCATAAGATATTTTGTGTAATAAGTAGGTACCTATCTATTATGTTTTCAATTTTAAATGTAATAGTTTTATACACATCTCATATGGCAGACTAGGAATGCACCACCCTCCCAGTCCCGCTGGGTTAAAAACTTAAAAAATTAACACATTCTCCACTTCTCCTGGCGATGCACTACGTCGTGTAATATTTTGAATCGAGCCGCTTTCAATAACACACCTTACGTAGATGGCGATAAGGCTTAAATTCCCGCTTAACACCATCCATCTATGCAAGAAGAAAACATGGCCAAAAAGTGCCTTTTATTTTATTTTGTGGATGTTCAGGCACAATTATTTTAATGTTTTTCGATCATTTTATAAATAACTTAATTCGCCACATTATACAATAAAACCATAACCGAAAATGGGTTCGTAAGTAGGATATTTTAATCATTAAAGCATTTTCATAGGCCTTATACATTATTTTTTTCTGGGCTTATAAAAAGACTTATCTAAAAAAAACTCGATTATTTCAATGGCCAGGATGTAGTGTACTCGTAGTATTTAATTAACGCATCTGAAACATTTCTAGGCGACCAAATTTTCAAACCAAAAACACGTGATTTTGCATTACTACGTAGTGCATCGCCATTGCGTTATTAAATAAATGTAATATATCAGTAACAAAGCAGCAGATAAGTTAAATTGCTTGTATTATGTAATACTAACGTTGGAGTAAGTTTAATTAGCCTGCGCTAGATTACTTTCACAATATTCGATCATTTTAAATCCAACACGGTGGATAAACTGGTAGAGATGAAAGTAAGGTAATATATTACATGGTACCTGCACGACTCATTAAGTCCATAATGTCGGCTAGATGGAGCGACATCTTCTGACAAGAGAACATGGCATTAAAGTGGATGTGCCTGTTAACCAGGAAATTGCTAGATTCCTCGTTACAATTTCCGCTAAGATTTATTTCCAATAAGTTTTTCTTTGGGGATACCTATTCTGCCTTACCTGTTCTGCTGCACACGATACTTAGAAAGATTTAAAGGCAATCTATTAAATTAGGAAAAAAATAATCGGCACATTTTTTGCATAAAAATGCATTTTCAAGTTGAGCATTTTATAAGTCAGAAATTTACTTCCTCGGTGATAAAAAATAAAAAATGAAATTTATTTTTATTACAAAAGTACATTTTCAAAGGGATTCAAGCAATCTAAGATCGTTTTCAGAACCGTCATTTCCTTTGCCTGGATATCGAGTCTGTCGGCACTAAAGATGGCAGATAACCCAAGAAAGCCCGGGTACAATTTTATTTCCCTGTAAAAATAAAATGGAAGGAATTGAGAATAAGAAATTGAGCCGATGATATACAACATGAAAAGGTATTACAGAACCGGGAATGCCGGTGTGGTAATTTATGAATATTTAATATTTCAGTGTCACGCCATATTATAAGGAATGTGGGATGATCCCAAAGCTATCCAATATCGATTTATTGTGGTTGAACACAGCTCAGGGCGGTACCCGGAGCACAGAAATCCGAGGAGTAATCTGACTATTGTGTGGTGTTTGTCCAATCTAAGTCGCCCTCTAATATGTCTTCTCTCGCATCACCCGGGGAATAATGGTCCCATACTGACAGGTGGAATTCTTACTACAGTAATGTTAAATGTTATTATTATTAATATTGTCTGATTGTGTAGCAGTGTCTGTGCTGTCTATTCCATGACATACACGACGGGATTAATCTCAAAGGAATGTATATAACGTGTAAATTGTAAATATGGAAATGTTACACAAAGATGACTCGGGTACTTTCAATATTTAAATAGATTTATAAAAGCATTTGCTACTAATAAACTTACTAGTTGAGTGACCAATTTATAAGAGATGTTAAAATATTTATGATTTTTTCCTTTAACTAATTTTTGACGAATTGTGAGGCGTACGTGATGTGGAAAAAACAAAGTAAAAACAAATGTAGTTTACGTTTGTTATTTGATGTGAAATCCCTGATATTTTATTGTTGTAGCGTTTACATTTAAGGAAATCAAAAAGCCGGTAATAGCGCAATTCAATTGTTGCGAAAATTATTATTCGTACCATGAAGCAAATTACATACATGAACTGGCCTTTTTCTCAGCTGTACAATTTACGACATAATATTATAAAGCAATCAATAAAACAGCTTATGAACTCACACGCTAGTTACTGCGGCAGTATTTTAAGTACCTAATTACCTTAAATAATATATGACGCTAATATTATATTCATACTTTACTCGGAACAGTTTAATGGGATTAAAAAGAACGTGATAAGGAAAATATTTAATCAAATTGTATTACTAATAATCAGTTATCGCAATCAACATCTAAACGGGCTTAAGCTGGATAAATGTTCTCATAAATCCTGGTATTACGCCATCACAACAAAGTTTATAAGATTGTAAATCCCAATGCTCTCTGTTTACCTTTCATAGAATACCATACTCACAAAGCCAATTCTAACTTAACTTGTTTAGTTACTGTTATTGTATAGGATGTTGAACAAAGTTAATTAATAGACAATTAATTAGAAGGAATGAACTATATTCAACAATCAACACCCGCCTCGCGTGCGGCACATTTGATCTTAATCACGCATCAAACAAAACGACATCTGACGTCTTCTATTTAAAACAAGTTCCATTCAGAAATAAACAAATTAATTCCGCCATGAGCAAATTTAAATACCTGTCGTTGGCAAAGAAGAATGCTAGTTTTTTCATAAATCATGGTGCCAATGTGCTCTTTTGCGATGTGATTGTGTTCAAGGTCGGATTGACAGAGGTTGTTGGGGCAGAGTTGACCACAGTGCGGTTTTTGTACTGGAATTCTTAACGATACGGTGTTACTATTTGTGGTAATAAAAAATATATATTAACCGTTTTTATGTGCTTTTGGAAGATAGAGTAATCAAGATTTTTGTATAATGAAGACACGATAAAATTTATGAACTTGTCATCTTCCTCCGGATAGGTTACGTCTATTTTCCCTAGATTTGGAAAATAAAGTAATGGGAAAAACAATGAAATTTTTATGAGGTAGACGACAAATGTCAAATTCATTGCCACAAGTCGAGAAGACGACAAATAAGATCATTCAGAAAGCCTGGCGGGGAAGAGATATTTTTCTCATCATCGTCAGGCAAACCAAAAAATACCTAAATATGTTATATAATTTACAAAAATTCTTGAAAATTATTTTACATTTTCAAGGTAAAAAACACATCGAATTTGATTTCTTTAGAACACTCTGAAACAAAAATATCAATCTTTACATTCGTTTTCTCATACTAAAATAATCGGCATAAATATCTACCTTATATCTATCTATTTATTTATGTACAGTATATGTGGCAGGAGGGGGGCGTGGATCTGACTTTTATACAAATCTACATTCCGAGATTGGTGAAATTTTCAGCACTTGACCTTCAAAACAAAAGGAAGGTCACTATCTACATCTGATTTCGAAAAACTCTGTCAAAGCCCGGGCAACACCGGGACTTCAGCTAGTATAACATAAAGAAGAGTGTCCCGGTCGGTGTGACTGTTTTTTTATACAAATCCACAATTTTATACCAAGATTGATGAAGTATTGCACACTTTACCTTCAAACCAAGAGGAAGGTCACTTGTCTACATGATATTTCGAAAAACCACCCAATCCCCCCCCCCCTTTAAACCAGAATTTTTATACTTCTTGATGAAATTTTGCACACTTGACGTTCAAGGTAAGTGGAAAATTACTGTATATGAAAAACCTGAATTACGCCTGAGACTTCAGCTAATATATTTTATAAACGATTGTTCAAGTGGTAAGAAGTTTAAAAATTTTTTTATTTAATATTATTAACTCTTAGATCAGCAACATCATCAGCTATAAGCAGACTGATGGAACCTAAGAGCAGACCAAATACTATGTTTGGTGCAGAGATGTGCAAAATGGGTACCCAAAACCATTTGAAATGCAAAATGCAAATGGGTCAAAAATTTTCCATTTGAAAATGCAACATGATTTTTAGAAAAGCATTTCAAATGCAAAATGCAAAATACCTATTTTCAAAATGTACAAAAAATGCAAAATGGTTTCTCAGGTCAAACAATTAAAATAATCATAATTTTTTTAAACAATTTTGTCATTTAATAATGGACATCAATGTAGAACCAACATATTACATGATGGTAAATCCAAAAACACCACGACTACAGATTATGAAACCACAAAAAATTTGCGCGGGACTAATGTTGCCAACGTAAAAACATAGAAATTGCTATCTAACATTTAATATTACAGCGTCATGGCCCCATGTTCAGTATTTGAATCAGTATTTTTTGTAATGGTATCACTCAATTACCAGGGCTCCTACCAGGGAGCAACTTGACAAATCTAAATTATCTCTCATAGCGAGATTGAGGACCGACTGATATTTGGGGCTTATGAAAAAAAGATGAGTGGAGATAGTAGGAAGAATGTTGCAAAAAAGCATTTAAAATGCAAAATGGTTTTTAGAAAAGCATTTAAAATTTAAAATACCCATTTTGCATTTCCATTTGAAATAAAGCACATCTCTGGTTTGGTGATCGCGCTTTCGGGGCATCTGGGCCGAAGGCTTGGAATAAACTCCCTCCTGAACTAAGATAAAAACATACCTTTTTAAGCTGTCATACCCTTAAATTAAATATACCATTCCTGAGAGTAGCATTCTTGTATTGTCTATAATACATCCTAATCACACTTTTCTTATTAGATTCACATTATTCGAAATCTGTCTTATACCGAGGGACGAATAACATTTAGGAAAGTGAATTCTGATCAAAACCTTGGTCCGTAGTACCGCCCAGCATGAAATTTGCTTTTCCTTTCCTAACACGCTCATTAAAAAACATAAATATATTATTAAAATAAATACCGGAAAATCCAATTATGTATCTAAATTTCGCTAATAAACAAACAAACAGTGATAATCTCAAGTGACCTACCAGGTAAGTATGGTACTGTATATTATCTGCACATATACAGGGTTTTCCAATAAGAGGTGTTATTTTGAGATTCAATCGTAAAAGATCAATGGTTTCGTTGCTTGTGTGGCACGTAGCGCCGTCTTGTTGATAGTAAACGTTGTCCAGATCAATACCATCCAATTCCGACCATACAAAATCATTAATCATTTCTCGATAGCGCAATCCATTCACCGTAACTGTTGCTCCAGCCTCATTTTCGAAAAAAGTAAGGTCCAATGACTCCGCCGGACCATAAACCGCACCAAACAGTCACACGTTGAGGGTAGAGAGGCTTTTCAACAATAACTCTTGGGTTTTCCGAGCCCCAGATGCGACAATTTTGCTTGTTGACGAAGCCACCGAGGTGGAAATGGGCCTCATCACTCAAGATGATTTGCATTTGATTCACTCAAGTGAATTTTAATAATTTCAATGCGTTGTTGAAGCGTGTATCGTTCCATTTTTATTAATGGCGTAGTTTCTACTTGTCAAATGTCAAAAAATGACAACTTCAAAAGTAACATCTACCGAAATAGCGGGCTATTCAAAATAACACCTCTTTTTGGAAAACCCTAGCGTAGTTAATAACATAGATCATTGTAGAAATGTATTATATATTTGTACAGAGCCCTTGAGGTGATTTTGCACAAAAACGGCTCTATACAAATCATCCAAACATTATTATTAGTATTCGGTCGGACCTGTTTTTAACATAACGATGAATAAATTGATTTCCAGGAAACACGCTTATCAATATGTTGGAACATGTCGTCTGTATTGCTATCACGCTCAATTACCTGGAAATTGTATTATTAACAAATCCACTTGTGGATTTGTTGATTTATTTACCTGCTGAACTGTGTTGCTGTGTAACTCTACATGAGTCTTGACAAACAAATAATAAGATAAAATTTATTTTTAAATGTTCAGGTTCAATCGTCTCCTTAGTCGTTATATTAATTTATAGTAAGTAAGTCAACTACTCGAAGGCAAATTATTACCTGTCAATTATTGAATCTTGTATATCAATTAATATTTTCTGTTTATTGAAAGAATCATTTACGACTAGTTAAAGTTAGTTCAATAATTACTTCGCTTAAGTTTACAACGTTAATGTTTCTTGTTAATTTTGAGATTGCTGTACATATTTTTAGTGTATTTTTCACCCGCCATGTTAGGGATGTACTTGCATAATGGCGGATGAAATTTAATAAATTGGGGCATAAATGGGCTAAAAAAAGAGGTCTACGAATTCATTTGTTCGTGTTTTCATCCTCTTTGATGATAAGGGCAGAATGAAACTTTGCTCTTGAGTTTTAGCACTTCAATGTTTTCTGCCAAAACTTTTTGAAGCAAAAATGTTGCTGTGTTATCCATTCGAGCTTGGTTTTCAGCTTTTTTTTCAGAGAATTGACATTTTCAGTCAGCAATTTTGAAAGAATTATTGTTATTTTTTTATATTGCATCTGCAAAGCGTATATTAACATTATTACAAAATGACAATTACTAACTTTTAATATAAATTACCTTTATTTAATAAAAGCTTTTCTTATGCTTTGCACCTGCCTTCAGTAGAATGACGAGTAATAAATGTTTTACAAGCAACTATAGAAACCAAAATACACAAGAGTTCGCAGAGGCAGAACTATTAATATATGAATCATATCGTTAAATGAATGCAATATTATTATTGTGCTCTGTAATAACAATCCCAAGACTCATACCAGATCATGTTTGTACGCGACTTGGGATTATATCGCTCTATGTCACTCACTTGTGAAACTGATTTTAAGGTGCTGAGAAATCTTTACTTCATCATATTATTGCGAAATAAGTGATTCAAAAGTAAAACGGTAGGTATTCCATAAAAAAAGAAAATATATATCGATACATTTGACAATTTTTTTATTGAATAAATTTCATACATTTAATTTAGTAAAGATACAGTCAGGACATACACATTTTATAAATAATGTAAATTCTGAAGTTTGTTTACCCCGTTCATGAACGTTGAAAAGTGACAGCGTGAAAACTTCCTGATAAAATATTATTCATTCAAAATATATCGAGAACAACGAGTGTTCTTTTCCTAATAGATATCATGACGGAATGCGACATTATCAGTATATCAATATCAGTATTTTTATGAACACGTGTTCTGCCGTCCTCAGAAAACATTCGCTTTTGACTAATACTTTGTTAGGAACTCTTTCAATTCATTGGTTATAGAACTGAAGTCCCATTTTTAACAGGAAAACGAATAATTTGACCAGACTTTTAATAATTATATAATTAACAGTATTTCATATCAGTAAGTTTTCTCCGTGTATGGAAACAAGTGGTATGTGAGAAAACCTATTAGGTTATAGAACACATTATCTCAAAAAGATAAAAATAAGAAAATCGGTTTCTTGAATACGATAATATTATCACGATAACGACACATGTCACGAAGGAAAGTTTGCAGAAATCAGATCCCTGGTATCAGAGGAGGTTAAACAAGTATTGTTTTATCTTAATTGAATTCCATCAATCACCCACCCAACGCTACTTCTGCTCTTATTGCTTACTGTTGATTGCTTGAAAAGAAAACAGCCATAGGCCCGGTATATCAGTTTGCTTGTTTGCTTGCAGTTTTAAGCTTGGCTTGGTTGGAATGTCGAGCTTAGCACATTATGCGTATATAACCAATATTACAAGTATTGTCTATGATTTGAATATGACATAAAATTCTTTTTTCTCTGTAAACCAAACTTCAGACATCACGATGTTTCAAAATATTAACTGACGCAGTTTGTATTATATTTTACGAGATATTTTTTTGATTAAGTTCCCCACTTCGATCCACTTGGTGCTGTGCACGAGGATACTAATAGTACCTAATTGGTATTTGTTTTACTGGAGCCAATGCAGTATTCATGAAATTATGACGAACTAACCGCTGAAAATAGAACCGCTAGAACTTTTAAAATCCCCCTTATAATACCTTATCACTCTTACCAGATTACTGATTTATTATCGATTTATAGGATCGTTTGATATATCATCGAAGTCCATACTGATAAAATTATACAAGATACATAAATTTAGGTTACGCGAAAGTAGGTATGCAAATATTGACGTAAATGTCGAATTTGACATGAGTCACTGCCAACGCCCCAGCATCTAAAAAAGAACTGATTTGCGGCTTATCAAGGATTGAGCGACCAATATAGCACGCATAGATTTGAGCGAGGAATGTCGGACATAGCGAGGATATACGGACCAACTGATATACCAGGTCAGAAAGGATCGGCTGGGATGAAATTTGCGAATAAGCATTTTATACAACGTGTCCAAGCGACGCAGTATCTGAAGGTGATGAATCAATATTTTCGAGCCCAGCTAAAACAAATATTTTATAAAGCGATTTAACGAACTTTAAAAGCGATTTGAAAAAATGAGTTATTTTTGTAAGCCTTTTCGTATCTAAATAACAATCGTAAGATATTAATTTGTAATTCTTCCGAGAAAATAACACATATAAGATTCCGGGAAACTTCCATGCTTACCAGGGGCATCAGTCTATCTTTTAACTCGCGTTAGCGTAATCAGTAATCACTAACAACATGTTTTTATGCATGTTAAGTTTGGTCACGCTAACGTGCGTAAAAAGATAGAGACTTGAAAATAAATGGCTTTATTTGAAAAATACCTCAATTTCAAATACAGAAATATTTAATATTCACTTTCTTTAATCATAGTTTTATGAGAAATAATACAGTGTGTCGATTTCGGAATTAAAACCAAAATAATCAAAATACCACGCTATAGTGTTAAATAAAGTTAGATGTTTTACCTCTACTTTGAGTGTGCTACGCTGAGCATTAAAAGAAAGCACGAATTCCAAGTTAAGAACCAAACATTCCAGTAATTAGTTTGATTGCCAAGTAGCAATACCGCATATACAACCTACTTACATCATAAAAAACAACTGTAGTTATTCCGAGTAACCCTTAACTCAATTACCCGAGAGGTGAGTTGTTTTTCACATTACGAGAAAAGTAGCGGCAAAAGAAACATGAAATGAAAATGCTTCACTCATTCACTCGGCGTGCCAGCTGAAATGCTTCGAGATAATTAAAATAACGCTCGACACTCGCACACTGGCAGTGCTCGCATACGCGAACTATGTATGACGCTGGTGCAAACTGGGTCAGGCACCGCAACTATATTTCCCCGGAATTATAATAAAAGCATCACAGCAGACATTCAGTCATCGCTGAAAATGCGAGCAAATTTCGGATGAATCTGAAACAAGTGTCGGAAAACTCAGCACAGAAAATCCTTTGAAAGATGCGGATACGCTAAGCTTGTTTTAGAAAGTTTATTTACAATTTATATGTGTGCAAAAAATTATACAACTAGTATCGTAATTAGAAAAGAACACATTTCACAATAAATTAACAGAAAGCACGTAAAGCTAAAATTCACAGTCTAAATATAAATTGATATAAAATAAACTAAAAATAATCTCGTTAAATCATAATTTATACACATCGCCCTGGTGAAATACAAAAAAAAGCGATGTTTAACCCCCCCAGCGTTCGAGGGTCATATATGATCGGGCGTCCATATTTTTTCTTTTTTTCATAGTGCGAAAATCCATATTTTTTGACGTTAAAAAGAGAGATAATAATTATTTATAGTTTATCTAACAGGCCTTCCATTGATATGCTTGGTGTAACTATAAGTGACCAGCTCAGGTATGAGGGCTCCATCGAAGCCAGAGTAAAGCTGGCCTCTCAGAAGCTGGGCGTACTGTACAGGGCCCGCAGATACTTTAATAGTACACAACTGCTGACCCTGTACAAATCGCAAGTGCGCCCTACTGTCGAATTTGGCAGCCATCTCTGGTCCGGAGCCCCTAAATACCTGAAAAAAACCCTTGACTCTGTGCAAAAACGGGCGGTCCGTTTGATAGATTCCCCAATCTTAACAAACGGACTGCAATCTTTAGAGCACAGGCGTCAGGTAGGTATGCTGTCCTTGTTCTATCGGTATTACAATGGAAAATGCTCTGAGGAACTAGCGTCATTGATCCCTTCGGCACCGGTGCGTAGTCGGGATACACGCCAAACGCGCGCCCAACATTTGTACACGGTTGACATTTGTCACATGAGAACGGGTCGCTTCTACGATTCGTTCTTAAGTTCAACAGCTCGGCTGTGGAACGAACTGCCGGCCTCTGTGTTTCCTCCCTCCTACAACATGGGACTCTTCAAGACCCATGTTCACTCCTTCCTCTCCACAAAAAGACCCTCCACACAGCATCCCCAAAGATGACATAGGCCCTGAGGGAAATTATTTTCTTCAGGGCCTCCTGTGTGGAGTTAATATAAAAATAAATAAAAAATCTCAAATATTTATACAGGAATCCATTAATAAAATCCTAAAAATAGACAAAATGAATCATTCATATTTCGCGCCGCTATCGTAATAATCGGATTATTATAAAAGTGAAGGTACAGTTTTCTTACAAATTCTCCAAACAAAATGAATGTGTATTCGAAATATCGAGTTATCTCAATTTATCTATGATTGGAATAAAAAATTAAGTAAAAATGTGGTTAGCGTTTTTGACAACATTTTTCACGTTGGATATTAAAATCTTATTATTTGAAAATAGTCATATTTATATAAAATACATACACCGGAAAGATAATTTTATCTAGTTTCCAAAACATTACTTGTTTGTATGGAAAATTTAAAAAAATAAGTTGTATATAGCGCATTTGAAATTTTTTTTTTTATTATTTTAATATAGATCATAGTTACATTAATACATACATATTTTGCAAACTATAATATTTAGGTACACAATTGGTCATGTATACCTTATCAGAAAAGAGGAGCTCTTGTGACTGAAATACACAGAAATCATTGAAAACTGAACAAATTTGATGAATATAAGGGTATGTGAAGGGTTAAATGGCTTTGTCGTTATTGGTGACCAGATTTGAGTAGCCTATTCCCCAGCCTTCTTATTCCCATCTCCTTCCCTTCCTACTCTATTCGGCCGTGGGATGCAATGATCTGCCTGGATTCGAAAAGTTGGTAGCACTTGGGATTCTTGTATGGCACTCAACTCAACTAGCAACGAAATTGACAGCAAAAAAGATAATAATGCGTGGTTCGTTGACGGTTGAATTCCGTAAAATACACCCCTAGAATCCTGCCTGCAGTAATAGGGGGAAGGATTGTCAGCGTAACCCACTATATTTAACAACATTTAAATAGCGCATTTTTGTGAAATATAATTTTGTGAGAGATTTTTTATAGATAAAATAAAAATTTAACATTTTACAAAGAATAAACCAACTAAAACTGTCACGTAAAGATGAAAGCATGATTTCCAATCTCTTGTGGGCGCTTTGATTCATTCGGTCCAATGGCTGATGTAAGAGTTGATTATCTTTAATTGGATTATTGGAATGCGAAGATCGGATAAGTAAGGCGGAGCCGTTCCTCAAATGTTTTAAATATCGTTCACCAAAGTTTCAACTGGATTTTTTCAGGACATTTGAGCCAGTGAAGATTTCTGAAATACGGACACTTACAAGTATTAACAAATGTAAGAAGGTACCCTAAAAAAATAGATGCAACATTACGTGGTACTGTGTTAGCTGTAGCCGTGGCGACATGTTAAAGAAATATTTTGTTGTTTTATTGTAAAACTTGGATTTACCATCACAAATTTTATAGTATCAAAAATATAAATGGTTTCACTTCACGTCATTAGCACTCTGATGGACGAATGAAGGCGATAACACCAGGTTACTGTCGAATGAAAAATAACCTTATCTTTATAAGTTAACTGATAATAAACGACCGTTGCAGGTAAAGATTATAATGCAATCGTGTATTTCTAATTGATAGCACTCCTCGAGTGGTAATCAATACTAAACTTGACGGCATGTACGAAAATAATATAATATGACCATAAGCTCGGGATTTGGCACAGGAAATAACCGCATCAGCCAACTAGAGAATATTGTACTAACATTCAACTAATAATAACAATGGGAGCAATAGGAATTAGGTATTGATTTAATGATAAAAGCAGATAGTTACTAACCGACTTCGCACCACTTTCAACACTCTTTTTTTCTTATCGATAATAATTTAAACATATTAACAGTTTGGCGTCTTTTATTACACGCTAGATGACAGTAGTAAAAACCTTATCAAAATCTGTCGCGTACTTTAGAAGAACTAAGCGCACAGAGAGACGCGGATAGCAACTTTGTTTTATACTATTTAGAGATTTTTTGACAGCTAAATTGAAATATCAAAAGTTCCATGATCTCACGATGGAAATGAAGTTGCTGGCTGAAAAATGCCTTGAAAAAAATACAAATTTCAAGATGCCAGAGCTCACTACTTGAAAGGTTTAATTGTGGCATAGAATCAGTGTCTCCTTACTGCTCTTTTTATAAATTAGGGAACATACTATTTAATATCTACCCTTAACACAATTCACGCTACTTGTTATTTATCGTTTGTACGATCCCGTGAATGGATAACAGCTGCAAGTCGAGTGACATCAACAAATAAACTGGCAACGCAAGTTGTAAGCCGATAATCCTTTGTTGCTGTCGGTGCAAAACACCCCATTCTGTCGCCATCTGAAGTTCTGAAGCCTTGATAAGGGTGTCAAAAGACAGTGCCGAAAAGGTTCCGGTAATGCATGCGAGGTCACGAAAAGCAGACGCGATACCGCATTAATGAGCAATAAAGAATAGCAAGCCGAAAAAAAATAAGATTGTTTAATGGTGTCGATGCAAATTAGCAGCTTCGTCACCATATCCATTCAGATGATAAACAGAAACTGATAGTTCAGACTCATACACAAGACTCTTGCTGTGGCTTTGTTCCTTTCCCATACCGATACGTACCGTCAAATGGGATTACTTTGCCTAATTCTCAATATTTTTTTGTTAATTTTTAAAATTGAATATACGGATTCAATTGTTTGGATTAACCCTTCAAGCTAATTTGTTCGCTTTTGGGAACAACTCACATGGTCTCATAGAAATCGTTGTATCTTCCTTATTAGCGTGGTGAAACATATGATCTAAACGGATTTAGAAAGAGAAAATACCAAGCTTTATTTTACCTTTACCACAGAAGTATTAAAAATTGCACATTTTTTAATACGTACATATATTATATTTGTACACATGCGAGCTCTGGGCTAATTTCAAGAAAAGAACAATGGAAAGGCTTCGGGTTCAATATAATAACGCCTACCGATTGATGTTCGGACTCCCAAGGCACTGCAGTGCCTCCTCGATGTTAACAGAAGGGCGAGTTCCAGGATTTACAGCTCTGTTAAGAACCAGGATTGCAGGACTGAGGGAAAGGATAAACCATTCCAGAAACACTATTATCATAGAATCCCGTCTGACTTCAGGATCGAGCATTGAAGACCATTGGAGAAAGATACTTGCTCCCACAATCTTAGATCCGATGGATTTCCGTGCTTCTCTGCTTTAACTTAATTTCATTTTCTATTTAATTTTTAATTTTTTTTAATCTCTTTTTATTTATTTTACTTTATGTAAATATTATTTGTACTTATATCCTCTATGGGATGTGTGGGATTGCACTAACCTCCCCACATCCTGGAATAAAGAATTTATTATTATTATTATTATTATTTAAACCAAAGGTTCCGAAGGCGATTTGATTTTTTTTATGAAAGTTTGTGAATCTTTTAAAAATTATTTTTAAATGAAACGGAAAAAAAATAGGGTGACAGTTTAGTTTATGGACCTTTTTTGTAAGGGAGCCATTTAATTTTTTTTATGTTTGCATTGAAAATTTCAATATATCATAAATTATATTTTCTAACTAACTAACCATCACGCCGTTTCCCCGCATGGGTAGGCAGAGAGGACGGACAGCCAAACAACTCGGTCTTGGCACACGCTTCTACTTGCCTCACTCACATTCATACATCGTCTCATACATACTCTTCTATTATTCTGACTCTTGACATGGCCCGACTCAAGTGTCGAATCGAAGCGAATCATTATTTCTGAGTCTACGGGAAGGAATATTGAAGGGGATGAGTTGCAACAAAGTAGGTGAGTCAATCATACTGTTAATAATTTTGAAAATGCAGATGTAATCAAAGTCCTTCCTACGTTTTTCTAAAGAAAGATTTTATTTTAGGTACTTCAAGTTCATTGTATGAGTAATCGCCTCTTTCCAGCCCTAACCTCCAAGCAATCCCCCTTAAGAAGCGAAATATCAATAAGAGAAGTTATAAAATATTAGAAGCTTACCTTATATACTTTTTTTAAAAGCAACGAGAGTATTGAGAAATTACTCTCAACTTAGATGTTAGAAACAGTTTTCGGTATTAAAGTGGTGTCAGCATAGAATCGTAACACCATACATAAAACATTGATATATAGATTAAAATAAGCACATTGTGAACAATTTCATAAAAATTAAATGGTCTACGCGGAGACACCCATGGGAAGGCAGAGTAACCCCATTTGACGGTAGTGCTTTCGGTCTTACAACATTCAATGGCCACTGACTACCTGGAAACCTGCCAACTTCAGACATCGACTACACTTCCGAAGGAGAAAGCTTTTTACTTAATCGCCAACGATATAAGAAATAACACTCCTATTTATCTAGAAGTAATTGAATTGGTATAGTGAAATAATAGATAGTCAGTATGTAGCTGATTAGTTCTTTATTACTTGTCAACGTATCGGCCGTGACAGATAGTCTCTCTTATGTCTAGACGAGAAGCCTTTTCGCTGCGTATTTTCACTAAAATTGCACAATACTCCTACAAGTACATCACTGGAGAACCGTGTTGTAAAGTTGATTTATGTGGAGGTGTGGATATATAATTGGAACAGAGCATTTCATACGTATTCCGCAATTTTTCTAAATATAATCGCAGCGGAATCATCGTAGCCTTGACACTTTTCAGGGCAGATATCTCACATCTCCTGGCGACAGAGAGTCTGGTGAGAGATGAAACAGATCACACCCAAGAGATGAATCACGTCCAAATTATTTCAATATAGCGGTTAAAGAATAATAGTGTCGAGTCATGACATTGCTGCGACCAGAACAGCTGCGTTCACTATCCGCAAGAATAAATTACTTTTTACAAGTATCTTCCGCGTCTTTGAAAAGGGAGCGGAGTATGCTACACTTATATAGATGTCTTTAAATATAGAGCTAGAATATACGTTGTATTTATAGACGGATAACGTGTCAAGAAAATAAATCTTACAAAACGCTACACCTATAGCCAGTTTATATTCTCGGCGGAGTTGCAAATCGCTATTTCCTGTAACATACAGAGATAAGTTTATAAACGGATGTGATTCTCACCCACAGAATAACTATAAATAGTAGGAAACAACTATACACCGATATTAAAATTGCGTCAACTATTTGTGTCAGTGTTGTCCGTAATGTCTAATCAATCCATTGTCTGTAGATTGGAATTGCACCATACACCAGTATTGCCGGAATGATAAAAATATGAATAACAATAGTCGCCAAACTTAGATTACAGAGACAGTGATCGAACAGTCAAATTGTTGGAAGAACCTTGGAAGGTACTGCACAACTAAAATAATGTTAATATATCAATGGAATGAGGTAATTTCACAAATAGGAAATAATCAACGTTCTACTTAGATTTTGTGTCCAAGCCCGGTCATGAATCACAAGATAAGTAGGTAATAAAATAATATTGTACGCTGCATCATAGATTCAAATAATCTTTCTGCAATTGATATTTAAGTTAACTGTAAATATTTTTATAAATTAGGTATCAATATAGGATGAACGACATTTTCTATATTAAAGCCTACCAAACAAATACAGGATATTTTTCCCCTGTACCGCGAACATTAAGAAATTATAACATTATACATGGCTCTAATAATGAAATAGACATTTTTAATGACCAATTTAAACACTTCAAAAAAAATGTATTACCTTTAATCATATTAAGCTGATATTGTGATGAAACCCTTTATTTAATGAGAAGCAACATTGTACCTAATCAGTGTCTCACCAGTACAGGTGTGACAATAACAAATCGTTTATGAACATATTTGTATTTACCTTTTACCCATTCTTATTTGTTATTTACTTCTGCAAATTTAGCTTATTCATTTTGTTACTATTTTTGTTATTATCATTTTGTTATTATTATGTATTTAAACATCCATGTATGTAAATTCTTGGGCACCATGCCTGTTTTATGTACTTAAATAAAAATAAATAAATAAATATCATATAATACATGAATGCCACAAAATCAAAGAATTATTAATTCAGCATGACAGGGATAATATATCTGAAAAGAGGCGAAATTTCATATAAAAACATAGCGCGATGAACGTAATCAAATTAAATACTTGAATAGGGTAATATGGCAAGAATCAGAATATTATAAATGAATATGGAGGAAGTTGTTGTGTTTTTTTATTTTTTTATTTATTTTAGTAATTTGTACATTTAAGTTTACAAATTACTAATTAATTTGTTACATATAAATATACTATATTTTTTCTTGCTTGATGTGGCTCCTACACCACATCTTGAACTTTCCAATTGGGGCAGACTTTAGGTTATCCGGCAGCGCATTATAGTATTTCATCCCTTTATATAGTATACTATTCTGAGTATTTGCCTTGTCCTTTTTTAGTAGCCTGATTTCATTGCACGTCCTTGTTTTATGTTTGTGTATGTCCTTGTTGTATACAATTTTATTTGAAAAATATTTGGGTAGCAGGTTGTTTTATCATGTGTACAAATATCATCGTGTTCAAGGTCAACATTTGTTTCACCGTTAGCCAATTTAGTTCCTTTAACATTTATTGTGTACCTACTTACCTACTCAACTAACCCCAAAACATTCTACCTACTACTCGAATGCTAGCCTATTGTTATCTAAAGTTGTGAAGACGTCACACAAATTAAATACTTGAATATGGTCATGGCAAGAATCAGAATAGTATAGATGAATATGGATGGAGTTGTTATGTACCTACTTACCTACCCAACTAACCCCAAAACATTCTACCTACTACTCGAATGCTAGCCCATTGTTATCTAAAGTTGTGAAGACAATAAGTCACACAAATTTATTGCAGTTTAAACTAGTGTTCCACCATCTCATAACTTATAATAATGTAACACTTTTTTCAGGCATTGAACAAATAAGTTTTTCTAATTTATCGGTTGAATTGTTAACCAAAATTATTAAAAATACTCATAATTGGAAAGCCACGGGTTGCGATTGGATACATAATTTTTGGTACAAACGTCTGACTACTTTACATCCTCTTTTGGCAAAAAATCTTTCAAAATTTGTCAGTCAACCTCAAAATTTTTCAAACTAAGGGTATTACTTATATGTTGCCTAAAAGCGAAAATATTAATAATCCCTCTCAGTATAGACCCATTACATGTTTACCGACAATATACAAAATTTTAACCTCTCGCTTGACAGATTTAATATATACTCATTTATAAAATATCATATATATAAAATATTTTATCTGAACAACAAAAAGGCTGTCGCAGAAAACATATTGGATGTAAAGAACAATTAGTTATTGATTCTGTAATTCTAAAACAGATTCAAACTCGAAAACGTAATTTACATACTTGCTATATAGACTACCAAAAGGCTTTCGATAGTGTCCCGCACTTGTGGCTGATCAAAGTATTAAATGTATATAAAATTAACCCCATTATTATTAGCTTTTAGGAAAATATGATGTCCTTTTGGAATACCAATTTACTTATCAATATAAAGGGTAATAAAATAGTAATACCGGGCATTTCAATTAAAAGAGGGATTTTTCAAGGAGACTCATTGAGTCCTCTTTGGTTTTGCTTAGCATTGAATCCTCTATCTAAAATGTTAATTAAAAGCAAGTTTGGAATAAAATTAAGGGAGAGTAGTACAATTTCGCATTTATTATTAATGGATGACATAAAATTATTTTCGAATTCTGAACAAAATTTAGAGAAAACCATCGAGGTAGTTAAAAACTTTTCAGATGATACCAAAATGACTTTTGTTTTAGATAAATGTAGAACGATTCATATAGAGAAAGGCAAAATTGTAGATGGGGACGAGAGTATATTTAGAAATTTCCAAATTACTAGTAATTACTAGATAACTTAGAACGATTAATTAGAACTACGCTAACAACCAAATTCAGCTATAGAACGAATTAATTTACCTAGAAATAGTATAGTCAAAATAACTTCTTTGAAATATAATCAGGTAGAAATGCTAAGAACTTTTTTCCATAGGAAAGCTCATAGCTCAGAAATACATAAGATAATTTGCAAGGCAGATAAAAATATTACACCTTTAAATTTATACGACGAGAATGCCAACATTTTTATAAATCCCAACCAGGAATTATAAGATTCCTGGTCAAATAAAATTTTACACCCAAAACACTTAAATTATCTCAACCAAACGTATGTTGACAAATTTTCGTCAAACAAATGATTGGGTATTGAAGAGTTGAGCGCAGTAATAGAAGGATTTGTGCTTGCCATTCAGGACAGAGTCATTAATACCAAAAATGATAGGAAGCATATAATCAAAGATACAAATCAAATTGATGATTTATGTAGAAAATATTTGGCTTTTCCGGAAACTATAGAACATATTATATCGGCATGTTCTGTATTAGCACCGTCCGATTATACATTTAGGCACAATCAAGTCCATTTAATCGGAATGTGTTTACTATTATTTCATAATAATTATTTGTAATTTATGTAATGGAATATGTCATTCAATGTTTAATTTAAAAACAGTAAGGGCGAGTTGTTTCGGAAAAAATACGCGGGAGAAAGTCATCACATCGTCAATCGACTCAATTTTCCATAAGTTGGGTTGTTTCACCGTCCGTCAAGAGAAAATTAAACGAAAAATTCGTGAAAATGTGATCACCCGAAATCGGCCGGTTAGCGCGATAATACAGTTTTTTTAAGAATGACGTATTATACAATATATTATATTAAAAGTCACAATTGCGATATAACAGGCTGTATATACTACAAAGTACCGATTATTGGTGATACAAAACCCAACGATTAAAATTTATGAGGTTAACGGTTTTGTGGGAAGAAGTTTAGATACCTTTTCTACATATAACATTGTCGAAATTCGTTTTTATATCATTGGTTTCAGTGATTGAAAATGACGAAAAAACTGGTAAAAACTTTGAAAAGTACAAGTTTGTTTCTCTTGTCGACCAATGTATCACAAACTATAGCCAACTGTAAAAATGTATATTTTTCGATAATTTAACAAACTTTCTTCATGTCATGTCATGTGACTTTTCGATCAAGTGAGCCAGATACTTATATAGTCGGGCCATGCCAAGAGTCAGAATAACATAAAAGTATCTACGAGACGATGTATGAATATGAATGAGGCAAGGAGCGTGTGCCAAAGCCGATTTGTTTGGAAGTCCGTCCTCTCTGCTTACCCCGGCGGAATGGCGGGATGGTTTTATACTATAAAAACAATCTACAAAATTTGTTTCAACGATATTCTGGTAAAACTGTAGTCTTCGCCACACTACATAGTGCAATTAAAGTTTGTGGGCTAGTCTGCCTAATAAACCTTAGAATACATAATATATTTATTTATTTATTAATTATCGGGAAATCGACAGTTTAAATTTATTTCAGTTTCTACGTAAGTATTAAATAGCCAAAATAAAACCAATTACGGATTTCCTCCTTGTGACTTTACCTCTACTGAGACAGAATATGAATTAAGAAATGTATACAAAACAAAAGATTATGTAAAACGAAAAATTAACAAAACAATACATTTATAGCCATGGAGAGAAGTAGTAGATATAAATCAAATCATAATAGAAATATAAACAATAGAGACATAACATTATTCACAAACCATCAGAGAAATATTATTTTATGGACCTCTTGTATTTGTTTATTATTATTATTAATCATTGCATAGTCCGTTCAAACAAGAATTCTGATTAGAGTTCGTTTTGCATTGATCCACCCTTAACAGGACAGAAGAGCGTGTTGAACGCGCAGGTACATTGAATATAATATAAGTTAGCAACTCTGGGCATTGAATATTATTGTTATACTTTATAAAGGAATAGTGCATCTTTATGATGCCTCCGTACACTTAGTGAATAAATTTTAAAGTTTGAAGCTGCCTCAGCATAATTATTAAATCTTACAAATGACTTGTAACCAGAGATGTGCTTTATTTCAAATAAATCCATTTCAAATGGAAATGCAAAATTCAAAATGGGTATTTTCCATTTTGCATTTTAAATGCTTTTCTAAAAACCATTTTGCATTTTGCATTTTAAATGCTTTTCTCAATGCATTTTCCATTTTAAATGCTTTTGCAACATTCTTCCTACTTTCTCCACTCAATTTTTTTTCATAAGCCCGAAATATCAGTCGGTCCTCAACTTCGCTATGAGAGATAATTTCCATTTGTCAAGTTGCTCCCTGGTAGAAGCCCTGGCAATTGAGTGATACCATTACAAAAAATACTGATTCAAATACTGAATATGGGGCCATGACGCTGTAATATTAAATGTTAGATAGCAGTTTCTATGTTTTTACGCTGGCAATATTAGTCCCGCGCATATTTTTTGTGGTTTCATAATCTGTAGTCGTGGTGTTTTTGGATTTACCATCAAGTAATATGTTTGTTCTACATTCATGTCCATTATTAAACGACAAAATTGTTTAAAAATTCTATAATTATTTTAATTGAAACCTGAGAAACCATTTTGCACTTTCAATGCATTTTGAAAAGAGGTATTTTGCATTTTGCATTTAAAATGTATTTCTAAAACCCATTTTGCATTTTCAAATGGAAAAAATTTGACCCATCTCCATTTTGCATTTCAAATGGTTTTGGGTACCCATTTTGCACATCTCTGCTTGTAACAAATATATAATATAATATGTATAGTATGCAAGGGGTGTTCAGGATATGCGCTACCTTTCTACATGATTTGCTACACTGGCTTTGAGTTACAGAAAGTCTCAGTTTAAAAATACATAATAAAGCACTGAACGGACTGGCACCATCGGTTCCATGATATGTCATCAAAATGAAAATTAAACACACCTGCCCAAAGTGAAATAAAGTCATGAAAAGTGATGATCACTTTTCATGACTTTATATCACTTTTTGCAGGTGTGTTGAACTGTCATTTTGACGAGATACCCGGTCACCCAAAATAATATACCACATATCGTCACCTTAAAGCAATAGTGGGATATCTTAAAAAATGCTGTTCTGAGATAATAGGACTTTTAGGTTTGCGTGAGCTCTAGCAGCATCAAATTAAATAATCTTGCAGATTAATGATATGGTAAAAGAGAGGTCAATTATTTAACGTCAACACAAAATTGTAATAATTGAAAAATAATTAATTTTTTCATACAAATTTTGATAGAGTATACGTAAATCTGGAAATATCTCACTGTTGCGTGGAGTGTTTGGTAATCATCTCAAATTATCTCAGTGTAGCATAGTAATAATATTACGAGTTTAGATGGATAAATGAATTAATAATTGTTTCTCGGGAAATTTTTTCAATGTGGACGACTGTTTTAGGCTAATAATTATTGCTTAAAATAATTAATAATTCTTTTTTCTGCATGTTTTTCCATGCTGTTTATAATCATAAATACATTTTCAACAGTACACACCCACTCACTCCTATAGTTTGTCAATACGACAATTGTATGGGAGTAAGGTGGAATAAAATAGAAAAAAATATATTTGTGCTTGTAAATTTATTTATGAGAAGCGTGATATAATTTATGTAACAAAAATAACAGAAAACCTTAAGAATAAAAGCATGTAACAAAATTAAGAGAAAACCAAGAATTAAAAGTAGGTATGTAACAGAATACCTTTAGAATAAAAAGTATGTAAATTTTTTTATAGAAAACTTTAAGAACAAAAAAATAAAACAAATATGTGTTGATTCTCTGGAAACCTACAATGAACTTTGAATTGTAGGTGGAACTGTATAAGCTGGTCCTAGAATTATAATATTCTCATTCCGAACATTCTTTAGTCGCTCTCTCACATTAATACTCTGATTAAATGGATCCTCGGTGGAGGTGCTTTTGTATTTGATAACTGACAGTTCATCTTTAGTGATCTGTAAAATCTTAACTTTATTCAAAATAAATTTATTTTGGTCCATGTTTATTGAAAAAAATTTTCCAGTCTTCTCACATACCTTCTTCCAGTCAATGAAGTCCGTTGTTTCCATTTCTGTTAACTTATAACGAGGTTCATTCTTCTTGTAAAACTTTATGATCATCGCTAACTCCATTGGAATAAATATTAGGCCTTGTTTTAAAACCCTGACCTTTTCTCTGTCGATGCAATAATGAATGGAGTCTCCTTCGTTCTCTGAGTGCCCAACAATTAGATATTTATGGGTAATGATTTGAATATCAAGTTTTCATAGTGCATGCATGTACATGGGAATAAAAATTTGTTTTTATTCTGTGCCACACAGTTATCAGAATAAAAGATCACTTCCCGTTTCCCTTGGCAAAGGTCTTTTAAAAATGTGTACACGCAGGTAGACATTTCAATTGCGCCTCTTTTAGCTACACCCTCATGCCAAGTAAATACAGAAGTTATAAAGTTTAACTTGCTCTTATAAAAAAATAGATATGTTGCCATTCGGCAATGGCTCAGCAGCTTGAAAGTCATAAATGGCAACTACAGTATCATCAGTGGTCTTGGTAAAGTTTTTATCTTTTTCTTGTTGAGATAGCTTTACATTCTGAATGTGTTCAGAATATTATTATCTTTTCTAATATCTCATTTGCAGTACTATAGTTGTATTATACACAAAATGCGCAAAGGTTCTTTTTTGGTTTAAAAAACATATATTGAATTTGGTATTGAATATTTTCCTGTATGTAGAGTGTGTAACATAGAGATTACCTACCGAGACACACTTTTATTTGTACAAATTGTACATCTTTTGGATATTTGGAGATCCGAGCTGATCCTGCACGACAATAGTGCGATTCCACTCTACTAAAGCTGTTGATGTGATTCATAACACCATCAAATAAATCATCCTTTTGCAGGAATCTGTCTGTTTTATTTTTTAATGCAGCGCTTACGGTATTATTGCTTATATCTAAGGTTGCCAAAAAAAATCTTACATACACGTATGTTATGTCCATCTCTCTCAAAATAATAACCACTATTAGCTAGCATTCATGGAATCATAAATATTAAAATATTTTAATCGATCAACTTCCAAAACAGATTCAGAACATTTGTATTTACAATTAGTACACAGTACAGGCTTAATTTGTTTTGCTCTGCGTACCTTTCCTGACTTTGCTACATACTCCTGACCAGTATTCACCTTCAGTTTCTTTATTCTTCTCTTCCAAGATCACCCAACTTGTTGAAATCTATAGAGCTACAGTGAGACAATGAATTTATTTCAGTATTTTAAACGACCTTTTGAAAGCAACAGTGGGACAACATCAATATCTCAGTGTTGCTCTGAGTGACCGAACATTTCAATACTGAGATTTTACTTGTAACAATGGCATTTTTTATTTTATTAAATATCCTAGTTATGCATCATGTAGAGCTCACAATTTTACATCGAACTGTATACTTATCTCAAAAGTGTATTTTTCGAAGATATCCCACTATTGCTTTAAGGTGACGATATATCAAATTAACAGCAAATAATACTACCGTTCTTGCTGAGGAAAACCGTTTGTTCATTTCCCTTGTAATTATTTTCCCAGACGGAGATAATTTGGTTTCTGCATAGGAACAGCCACCATCCAAAACCCAGACTTGTCATAATATCATAAACTATGTTGCATTCCTCCAGTACACACGTATTTTTATCTCTTCTGCGATGACGCTAAAACAAGTATCAATAATATTATATATATTGTACTAAATCCATTGGTACATGATAAATAAAACAGACAAAATTAAGAAATATATTATATTTTTAATACCTTGGTACATCCCTACATGTATGTCGCAAACAGATTGGGTACATCATAATAATATGAATAAAAATATGTTTTTAATCCACTTGTTTATTCAAAAAACAAGATAAACATGGCAGAAATGCAACTCAGCATTATATCGCATATTTATCTTTTGGTGGCAGCAGCGTTTGTAACTTGCGTTTGGCGTGCCCAAAACAATCAATGGACACTTGCTTAGACGAGTTCTACTAACAACTAAATATAAATGCGAGGATAATAATACTAAATTTGCAAGGTATAAACCAAAACAAAAACCTGTTCCTTCGGGTCGTGGGCTTGGCGCAGCCACAAAGCGAATCTGGTACGAAACAAGGTCGAAACGAGGAACGGCACCGGTCCACCTAGCAAAGAAACCAAACCCTTCACATTACATCAATTTCCATCATCATATGATCTGTTTGCCTTTTTGGCGGGGTGGCGTTCAGATCGCATTGTTTGTTGACGGATATCTGAGTTCGGTTCTAGTTGCGACCCACTTCCAAGCGAATGGAAACGGTCAATCTATCTGGCCACAAAACCACTATAACAGTTAGAACACTACTAGATTTATTACGAGTGTTAATATCATACCATCAGACCGTGCCCGATCGCATTCTTTAAATAATCGTCGAAAATATCAACAGCTTTTTTAGAAGCCCACTTCAACTTTGTAATGAATCATTATGATTATGTCTCTAAACTTTGTAATTGTTGTTATAGCGTATGTGATGCCAAGAAGACCTATGTGGCAAAGTAGTAAGCTTTTGGGTATGAACCCCGTTGTCGCGGGTTCCAAGCCCGGTGGGCCAAATAAAATTCATATGAGTTTTTTCACGGATTGTTTTTAAAGAATTACCTGTATAATAATGATTTACACCTCTTCAGATTGTAATATACGCTTGGATCGCCCTGGAGGGAAAACTTGCGAGGTGACCCTCCGCTTTCCGGCCGTTTCAAGTAATGGGAGTTACTCCTCCAAGGCCGCTCTCAAGGACTCAATTTTATATTGAAGGAAGCCACATTTATACTGAACGAATCTAGATCCTCAAGTGCCCCAAAGAAATAGACTACCAAATAACAACAATCGAAAGTCAGGTTCATAACACAAAGAATAAGAACAATTTATCAGGAGACGCTACGCTAGTAGTATAAATTAATAGAATATACAGAAACCAACAGATAAAAAGTGGAGAGACCATTGATGTATTATATTTAGATGAGACATGAAGGTAAAAAATAGGTTCCACTTTTTTACCTTCAATTGACCTCCAAGGCTACCAACTCTCTAACTAAAACTACCGAATCCAGTCTACACGCACCGCTTATCGCGTTCTAATAATGGATCACGTTTTGACGAGATATTAGTAAGTAATTGCGTCTCTGATTTTATAGGTCTACGAGAGAGAGCTGCTGCATTCAGCACCGAAATCTTGCTTAAAACAACTTGAGCTACGTTTAGTGACCAGATCTGACCACCTATCTCCGTCCCCTCTTTCAGCTTCACGACAACCCACTATCGAGGATGACACAGGTCCACTGGCTCCGGACAGTTGGGATTCTTGTGGAGAGTCCTTGTTCAAACGTATCGTCGGAATTATGATAAAAATACTTAATTTATGCTCGTATCATGTTAGACTTAGGTATAATGTGTAATGTAGAGCTTATTTATTTATTTTTAAATTTATTATCAATATAAAGCTTTTTTACAGTATTTTTCGATGTCTGTCTCACTAGGATATACATTTGTCGAGACAGACGTATTGGATACATAAATTAATGTTTACATATTATTTGATACATATAATATTTCATTACATTAAATGACAGTGTAAACATGATAAAAAAAATAATATATAATAATAATAAATTGGTTAATCAGCATCTAGTTGGAGTACATACTTTTATAAAGGGGTTTATATAAAATTGGCTGATTATCCAAGACTTGGTGTCTGTTTTATATTTTAAAAAAAATTGTTCAGTCTAATGTCTAGTGGGAGAGCATTATATAGCCTTGTTTCAAAATATCTAAAATTTCTCTGGCCAAAAGTTGTTTTAGCGAAAGGGATTTGTAGGAGATTATGTACTTTTGGTTCTAGTATCACGAGTAGTTTGGACATTGTCAAAAGTAGGTTTGTGTTTGAAGAGGTATGCTAGTATGTTTTTGGCATAAAGTTGCCTAATGTCCCTAATATCCATATTGTATTGCACATTACACGGTCTTATTGACAAATTGCAGGTCATCTGCAATGTCTTACCCACAGAAAAAAAACCGTTTGTGCACCAGTGACAAGAATTTTTCCCCGCTGACAAACCGTTCATGCACTGCTGGCATTGGAATTTCGCCCTAGCTGGAATTTTTTGATATGCGATTTAAACCTGTACGCCATGAGCAAGTGCATTAATTTTTTTACAGAATCACTTGCACTTGAAACACTTTAGAGTTCATTTTTGGTTCCATTATTGATTTCCCTCAAAAAGAGTATGATGTTCCACAGGTTAAGTGGGTAGTCCATAACTTCTGTACTAATTGGTTTGAAGTTTTTAAATATTAGACGAGTGGCCGTTTAGTACCGAAAGTGTAGTGGACACGTGAAATTAAGTTTAATTCTAGGATGAGATAATAATTTACAGTAATAACCGCCATGGGGCAGAAAAGTTGCACATTTGCTTTCTTCATTTAAAAATCTTCGTAAAACACGTTCATCGATTTTTACTAAAAATGCTATTAGGTAGGTAGGTATTAAGTTAGATATTTAAAAAATAAATCCAAAATACAATATTCATTAATAATTTACAGACTTTATTATTACTTAATTTTTTAAACTATGAAAAATTAACGCACCAAAAGGGTAAAAAAAATTAAACACGCGCACAAATAATGTTTTTTTTTGTTAATTGATTGAGCGTGGCGAAGTCCTGTTTTAACTAGACCATTTGGAATTTTATCTGTCAGTAAATTTGTTTGTTACATTCCGGTTCCAGTTTAAGATGGTGGACGTGCAGGATACAAAATTTTTATCCCGCCAGTTTTCCTCCTACTACGAGCTGTCACATCGGAATAATCAATATGGTAGTACCTATAGGCCTGAAGAAAGTTTGAAAAAAGATTTTTCATTGTGATGGTGAAATTTCTATGGACAAATTGTGTAATTCCTTAACTATAATTATGGTTTATAGTTAAGTTGGTGTAAGTTTTAAGTACCTACTTAAAACATCTTATGATTTCAAAGAAAATTTTGGTTTTGATTTATTAAATAAGAGAAAATTAGAAACATACTTTTTGGACGCGAGGTCCTAAATAAAAAGATGTATTTAATTAGAGAAAAGTAATACAAAAATTTCGTGCGACTTTTTTTAGTTTAATACAAAAATTTGCAAACCTCAAAAAATCATATTCAAATGCCAAATGTTTTGTAGAATTAAATCATTTTTTTTGGGAGCGCTTATGGTATTTTATTGATAACTCCTCAGGCTAATTTGTTCGGATTTGCGAACAAACGGTGCACGTAGAATCAATTACTTCGCTTTTTATATTCAAATATAGAAATTAACCATAGAACACCTCACCTCTATCAAACCAACGGTTCCGACCGCAATTTGAGAAAAATTTATGAAATTAGTGTTTTTTTTTATTTGAAATAACAAAAAAATGAGGTGGCTATAATGTTTAGAATGCATTTGTATATTAAAATATGTTTTTATCAGAAGTTTCAGTATATGAAAAAACGTAATTGCTAGCCATTTTACGGGGGCTCCATCGAAGCCAGAGTAAAGTTGGCCTCTCAGAAGCTGGGCGTACTGTACAGGGCCCGCAGATACTTTAATAGTACACAACTGCTCACCCTGTACAAATCGCAAGTGCGCCCTACTGTCGAATTTGGCAGCCATCTCTGGTCTGGAGCCCCAAAATACCTGAAAAAAACCCTTGACTCTGTGCAGAAACGGTCGGTCCGTTTGATAGATTCCCCAATCTTAACAAACGGACTGCAATCTTTAGAGCACAGGCGTCAGGTAGGTATGCTGTCCTTGTTCTATCGGTATTACAATGGAAGATGCTCTGAGGAACTAGCGTCATTGATCCCTTCGGCACCGGTGCGTAGTCGGGATACACGCCAAACGCGCGCCCAACATTTGTACACAGTTGACACTTGTCACATGAGAACGGGTCGCTTCTACGATTCGTTCTTAAGTTCAACAGCTCGGCTGTGGAACGAACTGCCGGCCTCTGTGTTTCCTCCCTCCTACAACATGGGACTCTTCAAGACCCATGTTCACTCCTTCCTCTCCACAAAAAGACCCTCCACACAGCATCCCCAAAGATGACATAGGCCCTGAGGGAAATTATTTTCTTCAGGGCCTCCTGTGTGGAGTAAATATAAAAAAAAAAAAAAAAACTTTTTTATGTTTGAATTCTAAACTTGATAAATATTGTCGAATTTCGGTGCACGTCTTAATACGCAGAAAATATATAAATAAAACTTGGTTTCAACTTAATTACCACAGGAAATAACTGTTTATGTGGTGGGAGGTGGTAAAGATGCATTAAAGTTCCAACTTTGAAGGTCAGGAAATATTTTGTGCTTTTTTACTCAAACCCCGTTAAACATTAGAAATTTAAGTGAAAATCAGGTGTTGTGAGCCTGTTATGAGCCTTTGCATGAAGGTAAATTCATTTTTTTTTGCCTAAATTTTAATATTCGAAAATTATACGTTTATTTCTAATCATTAAATTTCAAAGTATATTCCACCACCTTTCAAAAACCGTTTTTGGTTTTAGGATACGTTCAGAAAGATTTAATTTATTTTGATTTTCACAGACTTTATGACAGATTTTTTAAGAAATTTAACCGTAAATATGTCAGAGGCCTAAGGGTAAATGCAAACAGAAAGTTAAATCATATTTCTCACCGTAATACAAAATGAGATAACATAACTTTTATGAGACCATATCAGGCTGGGATATAGGTATATCTCCCAAAAAGTCTAAGGTTGTTTTATTTCTGTGAATATCCCAAAATTGCCCAGGGGGTTAACATTTTTCAACATTAACAGTAAATCATTATCAAAGCGCGAAAATAAATAAATAGTAAACTAATCAGAGATCTGAAAAATATCTCCTGGCTATGAAAATATTGACGCTGGTAATGATGATTATGATTATTTTACCACATTGACTGCATACTTACAGACAGAAACATCTAGTATCTACCGGATTGGTAAAAAAATAATATAAAATGGCATCGTTTCGTATAAATTCTTAATAATATTGTTACGGTCAAATATAAATACCTATAATTTAGTTTACTGCTTTACAACACGATAGTTTATAAATATTATTTAACACCCTTACAGCATATTATTTTTTTTTAATATCCAAGACAATAAATTGCGAAATAATGCATTATGTATTTTCTTGCTTTACGTTTGTTTACCAGATTCTGAAGGGAATGATTCGCAATAAAACTAGTGTTTTACATATTTATGTAATTATTTTACAGACATCGTGCTACTGATATAATATAATATGCGTAAACTGTTCTCCTGAAATAGTTACTTACTGATTATCATAATACAAAATACGTTATTATTGAGAAACAAATACATCAGGTTAGGTCACCTTTGTTTCCCTAGAATGTATGTATTATTGTTTACGCAAAGTTTTACGCAAAGTGCTTTGTCAGAAATAAAAGGATTTCGCTTACCTCTTCCAAGGAATGGATGGTTTGACGACATTGCGGCATTCGGGACACAAATGTGGAAGTCGTAGGGGAATTGTAATCCTCCCTTGTCTCCTCTATAAATTCGTTTACACCTATAAGGCCCGGCATGTTGCACTAAGAACACTGACACTTCACTGAATAAACGTTGACACTCTTTTTACATTGACATTTCTAAGTTTCACGTAAATCAAATGATCACTTGTCAGAATGAAATGACACTTGCACACTGATACTACATTATTTCAACACTTATTATTTATTTTTAGCATCGCGTACCGTATTATTTTGGTTCGATTTTTCGGAATGCGGCGAACACAGCACCAGCGCGCTTGTCGATAATCTCAAACTGCCAAAATGGTACGAGAAACGACCGTGGCGCCCTGCTTCGTCGATTTTGATTTCTCTCGTCTCCGGTGTTGCCATATTCCAAAAATGAAAACACTTTTAGAGATAAAAAAAAACAGTTTTTTTTGTTTTTTAAACTTTGGTTTAAAAACCGTGTTTCACGTAAGATTTTATTTAGGGCCTTACTAATAAATGTATTTTATGTTTTACAGAACTGATACAACCGTTACTGTTATATAGTTATTTTTCATTTGTATAATATTTTATACAAGTTTATTAGTAATTAGGAAACAGTGGTACATAAGTTAATTATTAATAATACTTTATTATATGTACAATGTACAAATTTACATGCACAGGGTTTAACAGCACGTTCTCAAAGGATTTTAACCAGGAAAAGCTGAGCACAAGAGTAAAAAATGTGGATGTCATTGTGCTTTTTGTTATTTTTTTCAATTAGAAATAAAAATATATATTTCTATCACACGTTGCCACTGATCACATTGCCACAAGAGGTAACTGGACAATTCAATGCAAAAGTGAGAATATCTTCTCTAATACTTAATATATTTTTTCAAAACATCTTAGAGCAGGTAGTCTAGGCAATTAATTAAAGTTACACGATACAATTCATTTTATTCAACACATATTTATTGATGAAGATGATAATCAGATAAAAAAAGTCAATGTGAATACGTACTGAAGTTCAAATACATTTCTGAATTCAGCATTTCAAATGCTAAACCCACACAGCCCATACTAAAAAAATGTTTTGCATCTAACTGAAATGTTTCGCCATATTTACGGTGACCGGTAAAAAAAACACGAATCGGGATAAAAAAAACATCTATTTTACCAGTCTTTCCCGAGTGAAATATGAAAAACGGGGAAAGACAACGAAAAAAACCTTTATTGGTTTCCATAAATCATACTTTTATACTTTGTATTTCCCTTCACAACACATATTATTAATATAATTTATTAGCAGGCAAAAAAATATTTTGTAATCACCACTGTTAGCACGGAGGTTGTTTGAAAATAGCGTAAGGATCTTATTCACTCCCAATAAGAATAGGGATATTATATAATACTTTTTATTACACCCACCTAGTTAATTTTCTTTCCATTACAACTGTGAAATTAAAAGTTCAGACATATGGATGTTTTGACATTATTTTGAACTTATTCAAAATTGGGATAGATTTGATGAGCATGAATTTAGAGGGCAATAATACTATTAACGAATATTGTATTTATTGTTTGGCAACACCACTGTGAAAATGTCAGATGTGCAAAAAGGTATGTAGTCATATGACCAGCTAGGAATTTACTTATTTTGGCGTAGATTTTCTTCGAATTAATTGTGTCCTTTGGTTTACAGATTGCGCAAAAATTTGGATGAGATTATTTGACCATCGACCTTTTCTTAACGGAGAAATAAAGTTTATGCTGAGAGAATTTGAAGTAAGTGGCACGCTCCAGAATTTATTGATATTGTTATCTGACTTTTGATTTTACCAATATTTGTTCATATTTGAATGCCTCATAACATCTCCAAGTTACAAATAAATTACACTATATTTTTTGCAGGAAAAAAGGTCAGACAGGGAGATAGAAAATTTATTTTCTGTCATCGAAAACGCTATTGAGATTAAGGATAACCAAATTGAAAGACTAAAGCATCTTTCTTCTGCCAATTTACCAATACTAACTAGTAAACTTGATGAAGCGTTGGCCATCTGTGACAAAATTCACAATATTGAAATAGAAAAAGAAAAGGTTGGTGTTTCAATGTGTCATTTTTCAAGCCTTCTTTTCACCATTTAAGCCTGTGACAGACCACGCTATATTTCCGTGCCTTGGCCTATTTCAGCGTATCGCTCGCCATACATTCTCATTGGCAGTGTGGCAGAGCGAAATGATGAAATAGATGTAATGTGTCGACTATCTTATTCACTCTAACCACTTGTCAGTGCATTCTCCAACTTCGTACGAAACCGAAATGCTGGCTTCTCTGAACATTATGCTATTTTTCTCTTGATAGGATTTACAATTAATATTATTATTGGATTGATTTACAACAATTTATATTGTCATTGACCCATTTATATCTAATCAACTTTTTAATTTTAGGATACGACACTTGAAGAAAATCGAACAGGTAGAAAGACTGAATGGTCACTTTTTATTGAAGATATCTCCCAAAGATATGTTAGAATAGATAATGCCTTTGAACAAAAAGAAGAAGAATTAAAAGACTTTTACACTGATTTAGAACACAAACTTAACCTAACGACCAATTAGTTTATTTGTCAGTTTAATATTCACAATGGACACCATTGGATCTATACAAGATGTGTCCATAAGGATCCTACCATCCAAAAAGCTTGAGGAATTTATGTCTAATTTAAAAATAAGAACCGACACACCTTCATCCATCAGAAAATACATAGCCGCAGACCAAAACCAAGATGCTCTGAATAAACATGCTAGTAAAGTTGTAGATAGTAGGTCTTATTTGAAGACAAAAGACCTGAGCTTGTTAAAGAGTATTTTGAAAACTGAAACCAACGAAAACATTATCATTCCAGAAGTAAAAGAGCAAACTGACATAAAAGAAAAGAAAGAAAAAAGTGATGCACAGAAAGCTATACTCAAAGAAAGGTTGGACTTTATTAAACTAAATTGTGATTTTAATATAGAAAATCTTGGATTAAAAATGGAGAATGATGTAACTGAGGAGAAAACTGACGTAAAAGAAAGAGAAGTCGGAATCGTACCAGAGAAAATATATTTAAGCATCAGTGACTTGGAGTGGCTTTCGAAGTACTTGGAAGGTTTAAGAAATGATGGAGAATGCATTTACCTACACGAGCTGTTGGAAGGTTCCGATATACTTCTCCCAGAGAATGAGGTTATTAAAAGGAATCCACAGCTGGAGGCGAGGTGTGTGAGATTAAGGAAAGAGCAATCTAACAGAGTTTACCGCTCCATGACCAAGAATGTGGACAACGTGAGGGTGAAACAACCTGAAGAAACTATTGCTTATCAATGTAAGTGACATGTGGTATTATCAACTGTTCAAATAATTTGTTAGAACGCTCTGAACGAATCACACCTTTTGATGCAATATATAATGCCTTTACAGATTTATAAATTTAACTTGTCAGGATATTAGGTAATCAGAATTTCTTTTCTAATATCAATTTACCATTTCAGTAAAGGGAATGAACCGACAACTGATAGCTATCGGTCAGTTTGTTCTGTCTGTGGGAGCCGGATTCCTATTTGGCTTCACCGGCGTGGAGCTGATGATCGGATCCCTGGACTTTGGCTTCCGTCTCCTCCTCGGAGTGATGTGCGCCCTCATCATCGCCCTGGCTGAGATATACTTCCTTGCTAAGAAACTCAATGAGGATCTGTCCATTGGGGATACAATTCAATTGGGAGGACCACCCGTTTACCCAGGAGATGTAAAAGAACATAGGGACTGATCTCCTCTTTCATATAAGCTTTTCGAATTATATAGATTGCTTTAAAAATAATTTATTTACACAGTTTTGTACTATTGATTGTATGTATTTGATTCCAAATTGTATTATGCTAAGCATTACGTTTATTCTCTGTAATAAAACCATTATTATTACTAGATAAAATTTTCTTTCATTCACAGAAAATAGTGGCCTCTCCACTTACCTGTATATTTCAGGTAAGAAGTAACCTACCAAACATTTTTTTAATACCTACTTTTATACACATCACCTGGAATTCGTTTGTAGAGGGTTGTGTCCGGGTGTAAAGTCTACTAATTTCGGAAGGTGATTCTACATGATCGTAAAGTAAAAAATATTATTACTTTTTTCATAGAAAAATATTTTTCTATAGAAGAATATTTATTTTTCAGTACAAAAAATTAACTTTTTTAACCTAAAAACTACCTTAACCATACCTTAACCCTTTCCGGACGAACCCCGGACAGTGTCCAGGCTGTTTGAATACATTTTCCGAGAAATCGGAAGTAAATTATCCCTTAATCATTTTACATACCAGATGTGCAAAATCCTCAGAAATGCAAATTTCCCAATTTTAATGACACATTTATTAAAAAAATACATATTTTCCCAATATTATTTCATTCTCATATTTTGTCCATTGCTCACTCTTAGAGAGTTATTAACCAGTCTGTACTTAGCATCCAACCGGGTATGTTTGTAGCGATGCTACTAAAATATTCAGGAACGTTCGCCCATACAAACGCATCGTAGCTAGAACTCTCTAGATACGATGCTAGCATTTGGCTCACCTACCTACACGCCTGAAGATTCTCGATGCACGCATGCCTATATAACGGCTGATCGAGAAGTACTTAGTCAGTCATCAATTAGCAGTTACAACTTGCCACTTAATCGGCGCCCCCTGCGTCGTGCCCCGCTGTTACTCCACCACGCCGCTACAGGCTACAGACCTACTTACCACGCCCGGCTTTTCACGGACAAAATAGGAGAGTCTATGTATTACCATGGAATCCTCGGGATAACATCAGCGCCCTGGCCTCAGATATCATCCCTGACTTGCGCTCTGCACGCGCCTAGACCTTGCGACACCTTCGCTGGTTTGCGTCTTGGCCCCGCGACACCGTCGTCGGCCTGCATCTGCCGACCAGGTCCATCATACCTTCGGCTACCCTGTTTTACACTGGAGTACCCGGAAGACTCCACGTCATCCAGTGTTTTTTTTTTTTTTTTATAGAGCAGAGACGGTTTACATATAGTTCCCGTGAGCACTTAGGCCATAGGCCCATTGTGCTATCTCCCATTTTACCTCATTCCTTTAACAGTCACCCGGTCCATTTTATAAAGTTCACCAGGGTTGTTATTGGATATGTGGCTATGTTTTCTGGTTCCACAATGTGTATTCCCAGGTCTCATTTCTCCTCTCCAATCCCTCTTGGTCTTGGTTCCCTGAAGGCCCCAAAAGGGTAGAGAGCCTCATCTCTCCTCTCCACTCCTCCTTGGTTCCCTAAAGGCCCCACGATGGAAGAGGACTTCGTCTCTCCTCTCCTCTCCTTGGTTCCCTGAAGGCCCCGGGATGGAAGAGGGTTTCGTCTCTCCTCTCCATTCCTCCTTGGTTCCCTATAGGGTCCGCGACGGAGGAGTCTACTCCTCCTTGGTTCCCTGGAGGCCCCTAGGCAGAAGTGTCCACTCCCCCTCGGTGCCTTGAAGGCCCCACGAGGGAAACGGGAGTTTTCAAATGGTCCAATATTCATCCCACGGGTATCTAGGGAAATAGAAGGTCTACTCCAGTAGAGCCCCGAGTGCTGGAGCAAGGTCTAAATACTCCGAGATGCGACCCTGTTTTTCGGAGTTACCGTTCGTGATACTGTTTCCCAGGTCATTCAGCCTGAGCACGGCAGCTCACACCTTGGCTTGGGATGGCTATTGCAGGTCGTGTTTCCACACCCTGAGCGATGGGTTCGCCACACTCTCTACGCTTGATCCCCAGTGCTGAATACATCCTCAAGTCCGGTCTCCACCAATCCGGTGTCGACCCACTGACTTTACCGCCTTGACTACTCCACCGCTTACACCTGATCCCATCGTCATCGGTCCGGAGTATCTCACAACTGTGCTACTGACTCACTCAAATAAACGCTGTGACATCACAACCACATCTTTCATTTGTCTCCTTACCATATCCCCAAATATTTATCTATCTGCTCGAGGGATTAGTATACAATCATTTTGTATAAATAAATCTTGAGACAAATATTGTATTCTTCGTTAATTAAAAATTATGTGATATTGTTATATTATCACATTGTTTTCATAAATCTCAGTGCTACAGTGCTAAATAAATTTATTTTGTGTAAATTAGTATTTTTTTTTATTTAAAAAAAAACAAATTACAATTTCCTTGAATATACGAACATAAAGAGAGTGACGGTGATGATAATTTTCTATTACATGATGGAGATAAATCTGAGTGTAGTGATTTCGAAGTAAGAAGAAAACAGAATCTAAGGATTATTTACTCAAGTGACAGAGGACAATTAACAAGTGAAGATTGTCACCTGTTCTTAGTAATAATTATTCAAATCCTGAAGGAAGGTGTAATCGACCAGCTAGGTCTTTTACACAGACTGTAAGATAGGGGGCCGGTCAGTCCGTAGTTAGCCGCTAGGTCCGGGTAGAAATCTGCTTTACCCTTGCTCGGGTCGGTAAAGGAATCTACTTTTATCCTTGCTCCGGTCGGTATAGGAATCTGCTTTATCGTTGCTCCGGTCGGTACAGGAATCTTCTTTATCCTTGTTCCGGTCGGTACAGGAATCTTCTTTATCCTTGCTCAGTTCGGGGCCGGGATCTGCTTTATCCTCGGTGCGGGAGGAAGCAGGCAGGGGCAGAAATCCAGGGGGGAGCCAAGTCAAAGAAGTATCCAAGTTGAGATCCGGAGAGAAGCAGTCAGGAAAAGCGAGAGTAGAGTAGCTGGTGGCGGTCCAAGGCAGAGAGAGAGCGCTGAAGGCTGGCGCGCCGTATTTATTGCGCAATCCCCCTCTCCCGACTTTGGGGAGGGCGGGGTCGACGTGCTGCCTTCATTCGCGGGTTGTTGATGATCCGCGGGCTGTGACGTCCGCTAAGATTTAATTAGCGGAGGTCGCAACCTTTAGAACTACTCTACTCTTTATGCTCTTTTAATAAATCCTAACCACTCTTCTCTAGCATTTTTATTTATTAATCAGTTGTACATAATTCATTCAGTGTGGGGGTCCCCGGCCCAACATATTCAGGGGAAATCATATTTAATTTTCTTAATTCTAAATTAATACTAATTTTTATTAACTAATTATGTTAAGGAGAGTCCGGCCATTTTATAAATGTATTTTATTTCGTAATATATACGGCCAAACTCTCTAAAACTTAGTCTAAACATTTCAATAAATCATCAATTCAAAATATTTCCCCGTACAACGTTGCTTAGGGGCAAGTTGATTGGTCCGGGGCGGTCGCCTGGGCCGGCCGGGCGCTTGCGGTGAGGGGAAGCGATGCGGGGGCGAGCGGGACTCGAGGTATCGAAGCCCCACGTAAGTTCTAAAACCACGCTCCCGCTCCGCGCTTCGACCATTATGAAATGACGGCCGCCGAGAGCGGTACACACCGTCCGGTACAGAAGGAAAAGAGTTTTTGGAGTCGGTAGGATTTCCGAGAGACATCCATTTGTTACAGGAGAAAAAACACTTGTACCTAATTTAACCAAAGACTGTGAGGAACCTACTGAATTTTGAAACAATTTTTCTGCAATGATTTGGTTAAAAAAATTTTAGAAGAAACTAATACAATTGTGAGTGAAAAAATAAGGAGAAACAATATGAAACAACATATCAAATCGCTCCCTTTGGAACACTTTGCAAGATGTTACACTTGAGGAGTTGTATGCATTTTTAGGAGTCATTATAAACATGAGCCTTATACCTCCACCTAGTTTGAAATATTATTGGTTAAGGAATTTCAATTTTTTCGGAAAATTCAGAAGACACAGATTCCTCTAAATTAATTTTAATCTGTATTCAGTGTCACCATATATACATCATAACCAGAGATGTGCTTTATTTCAAATAAATCCATTTCAAATGGAAATGCAAAATGGGTATTTTCCATTTTGCATTTTAAATGCTTTTCTAAAAACCATTTTGCATTTTAAATGCTTTTCTCAATGCATTTTCCATTTTAAATGCTTTTTTGCAACATTCTTCCTACTATCTCCACTCATTATTTTTCATAAGCCCCAAATATCAGTCGGTCCTCAACCTCGCTATGAGAGATAATTTACATTTGTCACGTTGCTCTCTGGTAGGAGCCCTGGCAATTGAGTGATACCATTACAAAAAATACTGATTCAAATACTGAACATGGGGCCATGACGCTGTAATATTAAATGTTGGATAGCAGTTTCTATGTTTTTACGTTGGCAACATTAGTCCCGCGCAAATTTTTTGTGGTTTCATAATCTGTAGTCGTGGTGTTTTTGGATTTACCATCATGTAATATGTTTGTTCTACATTGATGTCCATTATTAAATGACAAAATTGTTTAAAAATTCTATAATTATATAAATAAGTAATCCTATTTTTTTCAATATTCATTAAATGATGAAAATTTAATTTGTGTTAGTAAAATTATTGATCTAGGCATTATGTTCGACAGTAAACTCACCAAATTTGTATGTCATATTAATAATATTATCAACAAGGCCCTAAAGACTCTTGGCTTTGTTTTGAGAGCTGCAAAAGATTTCAATAATTTAGGAACATTTATTATGTTATATAAAACCCTTGTCAGATGCCAACTTGAGTATAACTCTACGTTATGGTCTCCATTTTTTAATATTCATTCAGATTGAAAAGATTCAACGGAAGTTTCTAAGGTTTATAAATTATAAATTGCATATTCCTTTACAAAACATAAATTACAATTACCTCTTGGATAAAATGTCTCTATTGAAACTTTCAGAAAGAAGAATAAGCACAGATTTAATACTGTTACAAAGAATACTACATTTTAAAATTGACTGTCCCGAATTACTTCAATGTATCAATATCCATGTTCCCAAAAAATCATGCCGACATTTCTTACCTTTTTACTTCAATAACACCAGGACACTAGCTTACCAAAATTCTCCGATTCCGAGACTTCACAATCTCGGAAACAAATATTCTGATCTGGGTGATATATTTCATTTGAAAACTAATTAGTATAAATGTTGTATATTCTATCACTTTTATTCTTCTAGACACAAATAGACCTATGTACCCATATAACTTCTCCGCTTCTACTATTTTGTTTTGTTGAACCTTTTAAATACAATTATATGCGTGAGGATTCATTTTTGCTATTATGTTTACATTCTACTTTATTGTATTAATTTTTAAGTGTTTACTCTGATACAAAATGCTTGTATTTTTTTTAAAGAAAAGCCCACTAGGGCGTGTAATAAATAAATAAATAATTATTTTAATTGTTTGACCTGAGAAACCATTTTGCATTTTCAATGCAGTTTGAAAATAGGTATTTTGCATTTTGCATTTGAAATGCTTTTCTAAAAACCATTTTGCATTTTGCATTTTCAAATGGAAAATTTTTGACCCATTTCCATTTTGCATTTCAAATGGTTTTGGGTACCCATTTTGCACATCTCTGATCATAATGTACTTACTGTTTTTGTGTCGAATTCCTCACATAGTAAACATATATTATTTTTATGTTTCTTTGTTTTACGAGAAGATCACAGATTATAAAACTATTCTATTATAATATATGTATGTAGATATTGCACTCGTCGTACTTGAGCTGTTCATTTATTTAAAAAAAATAATAATGTGGTCACCCCAAAAACATAGAGACCTACACGTCGAACAAAAAGATACAACAACAAATGTGCTTAAGGTGTTAGGTTATGGATAAAATATTATAACCAAACTAACAAAACATAATATTTAACGTCCCGAAAGGGTTAAAAGGATGAAAGTTATTATCTTTTTTACTTGTATGTACTATCATGGAGAATCACATCCCGAAGTTAGTGCATTTTACCCCCACACATCCTGTAAATTTTTTACTTGTATGTACTATCATGGATAATCGCATCCCGAATTTAGTGCACTTTGCTCCCGCATGTCCTGTATGTACTATCATGGAGAATCACATCCCGAAGTTAGTGCACTTTACCCCCACACATCCTGTATATTTTTTACTTGTATGTACTATCATGGAGAATCTCATAGTAAATTTAGTGCACTTTGCTCACACATGTCCTGTATGTACTATCATAGAGAATCACATTGCGAAGTTAGTGCACGATTGAAATCAAGTCAATTATGTAGTAATTTCACGTAAACACTAAAAATACTCGAAAATTTTCATAAGTTTTTTTAGAACCTGTTTGGAAATACTGTTACCTTAAAACGCCGTCAGGAAATTGGGACCCTTCCAATGAGCACACAATAATTTGTACGAATATGTTTTGCCAGCATTTGAAGGAAAAATGGGTTCAAAGATTGATTTAATAAGTCGAACACTGATTTCACTGGGAATAAATTTTTAATTTCAACATACATTTTTCAGTAGCCATTATACTTTTAATTGTTCCAATAATCATTGTTAATTATAAAACAAGCAAACCATGTCAAAAAGATAATTTTATCTAAAGACAAAATTGTTTCATTTTCTTCTGTTGTCATTCCTGTAAAATAAGACAGTTCAGACTAAAAACTTCACACTGCATTATAAAATTATATGGTAATAAAAGATAAACTTGACACTAAAAATAATATAAAAGTAAAAAGAGTATGAATAAAAATGGTTTAAATCTAATCCGACGGCCCCGAAGAACAATATTGAATGTGCAAATTTGTAGTTTTTGCAGTAGAGCTGTTTAAAGTTGCGTTTCTGCTTTTGTATTGTTTTTGAGATCAACAAATTTTTATTAACAATATAGTTTTTTTACAGTTTTTTTTTATGTCTGTCTCACTAGGATAAATCTGTGTCGAGTGTTGTTTGATATTTTGCATTAACCCCTATTTATTTAATTGGAGAAATATATTATCAAAAACGGTAAAAGTGCAGAAAAGAAACATTAAACAGCTCTACTGCAAAACTACAAATTCGCACATCCGACATTGTTTTTCGGGACCGTCGAAATGTTTGACTGAGCATAGAAATAAAATGCTGCACAATATAATTATGAATGTAATAATGACATCAACTAAACTCTAAGTTTGTTACTAAATTATGAGAAACATATTCGCACCACGGAAATGGCATGCAATATTTTCATTTATAACAAAGTCATGTTCATTCAGTGAATAAACAGGATTATGGTGTTTGAAACATTAAAACCAAAACAACCATTATATACCAAATAGTAATTCAGAAATTTAATTTCATTAAGCTTTTGTAAAATCCCTAATGTACCTCATACCCATCACCCCAATAAAAATAGTTGGGAAATATGACTACCCAACTAACAATCATGCCGTTCTGCAGGGTTAGGCAGAGAGGACGGACTGCCAAAGAACTCTGTCTTGGCACACACTTCTTGCCTCATTCACATTCCTACGAAAACTCCTATTCTTAACCCTTCGTTAGGTAAATGGTACTGCAAAATACAACCACAACAAAACATTTTTTATTGATAAAACATCAAATTTGAAGAACTACATGAATTATGCGCAATTTTATTTCAATAAAATCGATAACAGATTTAATTAAAAACATTAAAAAATGTGCAGATTCATACATCTTTTTTGATTTGAAAAAAAAAATATCAAAATAATATGTTTTAATAGATAGATAGTATGTAATAACAAATTTATAAACTTATGGTAACATCAGTATAATTTAACTTTAAATATATAGCTGAGAAAACATTTCTACACTAAGTAGTACCATATTGATTATTTTATTTACATATCATCAAAACAGACATCAAAGTGAATATAAGAAATTCTTTACCCTTTTAGCATTATATTCTAATATTCCAGACTTTCATAATTTACTCCTTTAATTTATTGGTAAATTTTTCCTGTCAAATCCTTCTATAATATTTAACTAGAGATTCTCAATCTTTGAAATGCCAAAACTATGAATGCGAAAAGTCAGTATACATGGTTGACTCATTGCTGCTTTTATATTCTTTAGTAAAATAGCAAATCATCCAAAGAAAATATAAGACATACTTTAGCAGTGTAGGAGAATAACATTATTATAGGAGAAAATTCCACTTTAGATAGATTATATATTAAACTAATTTTGGTGAAATATACACCAGTATATAAGAATATTGTTGTATTCTTTTTTTGTCATATTTCAAAATCATTTAAATTTTTAAACACTCAACATTTATTACAAAAACATCATCATACATTTTGAAAGGCCAATAATATCCTGTAAAATTGTAATGAGAGATTGTTTATCCTTACTCCTAGTAAATATATTATTTTATAAAATTTATGAATATTCAATATATAATATTTATAAAGATAGGCAACTTTAATACTCCAGGATAGAATAATTTTATTGTTCAATGAAGTTTTGAGTAAATAACCCTGAATTTCACAAGCAGAATTAGAAGACTTCAGGAAAATACATGAAAACTTACATAAAGATTTATCATATGCTATTTTTAGTATGGTGAATTTTTGTGAATATATTTTGAATTCCGAAGTTAATTGTTAACATATTTTGAATTTAATGATTGATTTAAATTCTAAAACATTTTTTTGTTGTGAATTTTGGTCACGCACATTTATCAAAATTTCAGAGAAAACATTGTTAACATTGTAAAATATGTACATCAATCCCAAACAACTATAGTATTCAATTTACTTTCCAATTCTCAAATTTCAGTACAAGAGTGGAAGTCAACTGTATTATCGTTATAGTGTATTATCATAATATCAGTACATTTTCATTTTATTTATAAAACAAATATTTTATGAGTTTATTATCACACAAACGTGAAAATAAATAAATTTCAATATGAAGGCACCATTTAAATAAACATCACTAAATGACTGAAATATATAGAAAGATTTTAAAATGAGCATTTTTTAGAATTGAAAATAATATTGAATTTAATTTAGAGGTGAAACTGATGAAAATTGATGTGATAACATAAATATATAATATAATAATAATACATTGTATTTAAAAACAGGATTATGTTGGGAAGTTTATACTGCACACAAAATCAGCGTTATTCCTAAAACTAGTTTCCAAAAAATATTGCAGGACTGTTGTGGTCATAATGCACGGATAAAACTATAAATTAATCATTGATTATAGTTTAGAGAAAAAATAAACTAGGATGAATGTATAAAATGCAGTTGATTTTTGATGAACAGATCATTCAAAAAGTCAAAATAAATATATCAAAAATGTGGCACAAAAAATCTATATCTGAAAACGTACAGTGAACGTTAGAAATATATTTTCTATACTACCTTCATTAAACATCACAATATATGTACGCATTTTCCTGAAAAGAAACGAACACTTTATTTCTCTTAAATACTAAAATACATAGTAAAATAAAGGTCAGGTGACATAAAAAGTTGTTCCTTAAAATTAAAAAAGTTTTTCTTGTGCGTAATCTCAGGTGGAGAAATCAACAAATACGTATGCGGATAAATGAATATCAATTCTTCGATTAGGTACTTAGATCATTCCGATGCCATCCGTCTCCCTGTTGTTGGATTTTTCAAAGAACATTGCGTCCTGTAAGGGAAAATAATTTTATAAGAATTAATGACAATCACAAATTTATTACAAACTTTTTACAAGAAAAATATAATATGAATCTAAAACTTTGCTTAGACGGAGTGTTCTAACCATTATTTTAACTGCTTAGCAACAATTAATATTTTTAATATGAATATTAAACTTTGCTTAGACTTGGCGTGTTCTAACCATTATTTTAACTGCTTAGCAACAATTAATATTTTTAATCAAAACATAAATATGTTAAACTTTAAAAAAATCATTTGTCAAATATGTGATATATTTAATAAAGACACCAGGTAAGTATGATACTGTATATTATCTCCATATATAGTTAGTAATAACACAGATCATTGTAGAAATGTATTATATATTTGTACAGCGCTCTTGAGGTGATTTTGCACAAAAACAGCGTTACACAAATCATCCAAATATTATTATTATTATTACAGAGGATATACACATTAAATCATCATACTAGGCGGCTGCCTGTTTCATGGTGACTAATGGAATACATATAGTTATTTTGTATGAAGTGCAAACATATGGATTAAATATATGTGGATTCATTGGCTTTAAACCACGCTAATTAGTTTATACGTTTCCGTATTAATATTCAGGGGTACGCTTTTTGGAAAAACTTATTTGGCTCGAGTGGATAGAGGGATTCAGGCAAATTATTAGATTTTAATAGGTATTATCGATTTAAAAATTGCGTGGTGCTTCTTTGGTCACTTTAACCGCTCAGACTAATATGTTCGCTTTTGGGAACAGCTTTTATGGTCTCATAGAAATCGTTGTGTCTCCCTTACTGTCATGGTGTGAAATATGATCTAAACAGTGTTAGAAAGAGAAAACCCCATGCTCTGTATTCAAAGTTAACAACAGAAGAATTAAAATGTACACCTCTACGAAACCAAAGGTTCCGACCGCAATTTGAGAAAAATTTATAAATCTTTGTGAATTTTTTATGAATTATTTTTATATGTAACGACAAAATAGTGAGATGACAATATTGTTTACAATAAATTTTCAAGTAAAATATAATATATATATATATTTTTTTTTCATTATCAGTAATTTTACTTCAGTGTGTAGATGAAAAAAAGTAAGGTGAACCAAGTTTTAATGGATGCAATAAAGATTTTAATATTCAAAAAATTATATTTATTTCTAATTTCAAAATTTGAAAGTGTATTTCATAACCTTTCTAAAGCAGTTTTTAGTATTCGGAAATGTTCTATTTATTTGGATTTTATTGCAAATCGGAAAAATACAGACAAATTCTAACAGAATATACTGAGGGGTTAATAAAACATTTAAAACGTCAACTTACAATGAGGAAGCAGGCCCCCAGCAGCACAGCCTTCATCCTGACGTCCAGGTCCATGGGGAAGGTGATGCCGAAGTAGTCGGCATCGGTGAACATCTCTCGAAGGAGTCCGGACCACTGTTTGGATATCTTCCCCACTACTGTTTCACCGTCCTTGGACAATATCTGAAACAAGAAAACAAATCAAATAACATTAACTTTTTAAGGTGAGATGCACTACGTAGTAATTTAAAATCGTGTGTTTTTGGTTTGAAAATTTAGTCGCCTAGAAATGTTTCAGATGCTTTAATTAAATACTGCGAGTATAATGCATCCTGGCCTTTGAAATGATCGAGTATTTTTTAGATAAGTCTTTTTATAAGCCCAGAAAAAAATAATTTAACTATGAAAACTGCTTTAAAGTTCAAAATCTCCTACTTACGAACCCATTTTCGGTTATGGTTAAGTTATTTATAAAATGATCGAAAAACATTTAAATATTTGTGCCTGAACATCCACAAAATAAAATATAACGCACTTTTTGGCCATGTTTTTTTCTTGCATAAAACAGGTGGATTGTGTGAAGCGGGAATTTAAGTCTTATCGCCATCTACGTAAGGTGTGTTATTGATAGCGGCTCGATTAAAAATATTACACGACGTAGTGCATCGCCTTAACCACTCGGAACATTAGAACGTCAAAAGACGTAAATATGATAATAGCGGTCAAGACATTAGTACGTCTTTTCACGTAAGCGCGCGAGATTTTACAAAAATCGATTTATTTCCATCACTAGTATACGGATTGCCATGATTTAAAAAACAGAGTATCGATAATGAATAACGCTACGCGTCTGCATTCAAAAATATCTATGGAATCTTGAGGTGCATTATCTGAGTCGATTGAATCTGTCAGCTTGTTCGTTCGTAATTTATTGCGTTTTTAAATAATTTATTAAAAATATTTTAGTTTGGACGGTTAATATTTTGAGGTGACCAATAGTTTTTAATTATATTTCTTCAATATATAAAGTGTTATTTCTTTATGATACTCAGAAAAAAGTACATTTTTCACAGCTTTGAAATAATGGTCAGCGATTTTTACATATTTTTGACGTTTTCAGAAAATGTATATTTAGAAACGCAAATATTTACGTATAACAAAACAATGCGATAGTGAATTTCATAATCTTTCCAAAACATTTTTTAGAATGAAGCTACGTTTCCCAAGACGTGAGTTATGATGCTTTTAGCAAAAGTCGTGAATAACACAAAAATTTCCGCGTTTTGACAGTTCGCAAAGGAACACATAGCATACAAATGCCTTTGTCTGAGAGGTTAAAGCTTTATGTTTCATTACGGGATATTCCTAATTTGAAAAAGACAATAAAAATAATTTTCTGTTAAAATATTATACTTAATCGCATTTCTGAATTTTTTACATAATCAATTCCAATTTTAAAAATGACAACTTAAATTAAAAATAAATTCGAGTTATAGATTTCATTGAACCAAAGTTACAGACAGACACCGAACCGAAATTAGTTTTTTAATCAATACATAACAGAAAAAAGATTAGGTTGGAACCAAGACCAACATAAAGATGGATGCCAATCACAGAAAAATAAATTGAAAAAAGAACACTATTAAATACTACACTCTACAAAATGATTTATTTGCTGGTTGCAAACTGCCTCGTATGCTAGCAGCACGCTGTCCGGATGAAGTGGTTCTGTAAAAAAACAGATTTGCCAAATTTGCGAAGCTGGGTAGTAAAAGTTAGTAAATATCTATTTTGGGCTATATGCAGTTACCTTGAATTCAACATCTCCGCACATGGTGAAACGGCAGACAGGCCCGCTGATGGTTAGCACCGTCTCCCCGGAGCCGTTCTTCACAAGGAAGGACGGCTTGAAGATGGACCACTCCTGCTCGATGTAACCGATGATGGTTCCGGGCGGAGACGACACCTCCATGGTCTGCAGGCAACACGGGAAGCAGCAGGAGTCACAAGCCAGTGGCCGATGCATGTTGATAACCTGGTATATCATAATCATTCAATTAATTTGGGTAATTCTTAACAGCTAAAATTAAAAACCTTGAAATCTAGGGATAGTTTATTCCCCCCAAGAAAACTTGTTTTGGACGAGATGTGACTATCAAAAACAAAAGGATTTTTTTGGTAGTCATCTGACTTTTTCCTACCTTGCAATAAAATGTACAGTGAAAATGGTTTTCAGTGGTTCAAATACCTTCGCCTTTCTGTGATTTTTGAATACTCATTGGGAATTTAACCTATTAAAAAGGGTGCGTTAATCCATGTTCATTAAGTGCAAGTTACTAAATTGGGAGTGGTGATAAGGTTAATTGGTCAAATTTCCTTTTAGCAGTATCTCTAGTTTGCCACAATCAATTTAAAAAAGCAAGGAAGTGATTGTCGCAAAAAGTTTGTGTTATTCTCTTCTGACGTTTCACATTATTGATAAGATTAGTTTGTAAACTCTTAAAATTTATTAATTTCAGAATGGGTATTACAAGGGAATGCGTCAACTATGATTATCTACTATGTCAACTCAATTTATAAAAATTATCTGAACGTAGAATAGTTAAAATGACCTTAAATGTTTATATAAATTCAATATTTGACAGCCCTGAACTATTATACTTGATTTCTTTACATACACCTCGCAAACCAACATCGAGGAATTATCTACCGTTCTATTGTGATAACTCCAATACAGAATCTCAATTCTATACTCCCGTTCGCCGTGTACAAAATTTGGGTAATGACTATAAAGATGTTGTTGATATATTCAACACATCGTTCACCAAATATAAACAAGTCATTACCCAATTTATTTCAGAAAGAAGAATATCAAATATAATATAATTTACCTATAGAAACTACGTAGATCTGTTTATCTTACCAAAGTTTTGTAATTTTCCTAGTATTATATTTTTCCATCTAGCATGGTGAAGTGTCTAGTTTCCACTTTATTTCGTTTTGAAATTGTTATTGTTTAAGAGGTTGTGTTTTATTAAATCTTCTATTTGCTTTTTGATTTTACTTTGATATATTTTTTTTTTTTGTGTTTATTTAGATGTTCTTTGTAAAAAAATAACAAGTAAAAGCCCAGCCGGGTGTGAATTTAGAAATAAATAAATCTAATTGAATAATTGATTATTGAAACAATATTAATAATATTCAACGAATATGAATTTGAAACACACATAATTAATATTGATTGGGGTGCAACCGATAATTGAACTCGGAATCTTCCATTTGCCAGAGGGGTGCATAACCAACTCCGCCACCAAACCGCTTTGCCATTAAATTATCTGATTGCGATAGTTATCCCGGATCTTTGTCATTAAGTTACCTAATTGCAATAGTTATCCTGAATCTATGCCATTCAGTTACCTGATTGCGATAGTTATGGAGGATCTTTGGAGCCTTTAAATTAGCTGAGTGCTAAAATTATGTAGGATCTATGTCTTTAAATAACCTGATTGCGATAGTTATCCAGGATCTTCATCTCGAAAGGCCTCAGGGGTCCGCAGCAGTTCCTGGTGAGGCAGTCATTGTCCTCCACGGCGTAGTAAACCTTCTGTCCCACGCTGTTCTTGACGGTGAACTTGTTGTTGGTCTCGAATCCGGTCAGTGCCTCCAGCAGCTCCACCTTCTGGTGCACCAGCAGCTGGTCAATCATAGAAAGGTATTCCAAACCGGGAGGGCAGTTGGTCAGCCCTTGCGGAATATTCATCCAACCACCTGGAATACACTTTTAATGTAACCTATTATTTTATCACATTTAACCTAACCTAACCTGATCTAAACTATCCTTTTATAATGTTGTTTTATAACTCCCGTTTTACCCAGTTACCATAAAAATATTATGCAGCATATTCATGGGTATAATATATTTAGTATTAAAAAATATTCATAATAAACGAAGTTCTTCATTAAATTCATTAGGGCAGGGCTTCCCTAACTGTGAGTCGCGACGCCCCGGGGCGCCGCGGGTTCATCCCAGGGCGTCGCAAAAATATGGCAACTTCCCAAGGGCGTCACAGTTGAGAAAAAAGTTTGGGAAGCCCTGGTATAGGGTTAACATTTATCTACAATAATGTTGTGCGATGTCAACCAACAGCAAAGTTAATTGTGTAAAGTTGTGCCTACCCTTTGCAGCCCATGAAAACTTTGGCCCTCATGTTAGAAAGGTTGTTGATCACTGATCAACTGGAATATAGATTATTATAACATAATTATTGTAGTGATTTATTTTTATTTATTAAAGAAATAATGTAAGAATATATAGAAATTAGGATTTACATCAGGTTTTTATATATTTGGATATTTTAATACTACTCTTCCATGGAAGTGTCAGCTTGTTGTTGTAAGAGGAGTTTAAAGTATATTATTGTTATTATTTATCAGTAATTAGGTGTACCCCGCCACTGGTCTGTCTGTGCAGATGAGGAATAATTGCTTTTACGTCCAACAGATGTCGCTGTTTTTTAAAATAAAGCATGTTTTTACCTGTCACAGGTGACATCTATACAGGGTGTCCGGAAACTCGTAGTACAAGCGGGAAACTGGTGAATCTACATCACATTTGGAGTCGATTTTGTAGTATATTTTTTTTTTATTTGAGCTTTCGTTATCGAGTAAATCGAGTTTGAAGTTGATTTTTTTTTTTTTTTTTTTTTTAATCAAATTCTTATAAATTATTACTGAAGATCAAAGTACCCAACTAATTAAAACTATTTGAAAGTAAAACAAATGAAGAAACTCGGATTTGAAGCATTATTTTGAAATCACCCTTCATTTAACCCGGTGTAATCATAAAATATTTCTGCTCTGCAGGGTTAAAACATCTGTTATTCAACCCTAAACACCAGAAAAAACTTTAACCCTAAAATAGCCGAAAAATATTTTTTTTTGATTTTTTTTTTTTTTGAAAATGCTCAAATCAAAAAACTTTATGTTTTTTTGGGTTCCCCATGTGGTGTAGATTCTCCAGTTTCCCGCTTGTACTACGAGTTTCCGGACACCCTGTATATGATTAGGTATATAAAAACACATGCATATTCAAATACAACGCTATGTCAAAATTTAAAAGCAATTGTTTACGAACTTTTGGATATTTAAGATTTTGAACAAACAAAATTTTTATTTATATAGATAGAAGATTAATAATATTATAGGTATGTGTATTATGTAAGTACATTGCAGAGAGAAAGTAAAAAAATAAATTAAGTGTTTGGTGATGTAAATCTATGTAGTATGTAGTAATAACGTTAACATATCTAAAATAATGTAATTAGTAATAATACCTAATAATATCATTTATATATTTAGAGAAGAAATTTTCACTTAAGGAAAATAAATGAGATTAAAAAGATCTATTCAAATGAGAACAGTTTTTTTGATAAAATTGATAGGCTTTAAATTATTTTTTCATATTGTCCAATGTTTAGATTTTGTCATTAATGCTTTTAATTTCTTCTGGTAGTGGATTGAAAAAAGTTCTTCCTTGGCAAGTTTAAAAATTTTGTGCAAATGAAGTATTTCATTTTGTGCATGGAGAAATACATTTTAGTCGAGTGTGGTTTTAGTTAGAAATTGGCTCAATTCAGTTATGATTTGAATTTTTAATTCGTAGATCTTTAAATGAAGGTACTTGAAATTTTTCAAATAAGCGATCACGATTCCTCGTTTAGAGATGAGCTGGATCACCTAGTAAATTTATCTTGCGATGGGTAGTCAGTAAATAATACTCTTGTAGGTAGAATATTAACTGTCAGTATTTGCACTAGACACTAGTTGCTATCTCGGAAGTTAATAATGTAAAAGACGAGAGACAAAGTAGAAATGCCCATTTATACTTCTGCATAATCATGCTATCTCATTCATAAACAAATGTCTCTTTCGTACCTTAGACAACACGTTCCTAATAATAACGAAGTCAGTATGGTTTTTTCCCCAAAAATATTGTTAAGTTTTAATAATCATAATCATTAATTGCCATATTTTCATAAATTTATTAAAAATGCATGCAATAAATAGTAGATAGTTTGAGAATGTGTTTTATTTCAGACGAGAACTTGACTACAGACACACAACAGTCATCACCATAACAAGCAAAATACTCATCTATTGTTCCTCCAGGATATGACAAATTATAAATTGACGACACTGGAGGTACAGTCAAGTGTATGTAATTGAAAAATCTATCCAGGCATCTTTCTAACCACGAAGTAAGAAATCGTAATATTAGGAGAAGAATTTACACAAATATTATTACTTCAATGTAGATAAAGTAAACCTTACGAGATACATCAAAATGATATAGGTACTACGGAATTGTATATCTTAAAAAAACCTACAGAAAAGTCCACAATGTGTATATGTCTATCTCCTAAGGATAACCCGCAGCAACGCCGGGTACACGTCAGCTAATAAGTAATCCTAATAAAATTCTAAATAATGTATTTGGAACCAGTGGACCCCGCAATACTTGGCGTCTCTGATTTCTTACACAATTCACTACCGTATACCACAATGCTACCGTTAAAAACTACACTAGATTGACTTTAATTCAACTACATATCTCATTGCGTTAAGTATTTCTCGGGCATCCTCGACTTCTTCTACAATTTAAACTATTCTCTAAACACTTCTGGCACTAATAAGAACAAACTTTAAAATTTTCAGCAACATCGGTCAACTACTTTTCGAGTTTTGAAAGCACAAACATACGCAGTCTGAATATTTATATACATATTACTAGCTGACGTGTACCCGGCGTTGCTTGGAGTTATCCTTAGGAGACAGACATATACCATCGTATATGTCTGTCTTCTAAAGATAACGTAGGTCTTTTTAAGATATACAATTCCCTACTACATTATTTTGATGTATCTCATAAGGTTTAGCCAGCGTTAATAATGTAGTGCCTGAAAATATATTTTTACGACTTAATTATAAAACATCGACTTTTCTTTACTTTTCATAAATATAATATGCATATATCATATATGTAAACCTTCCGGAAGAAATTCTCTAAATGGTGATGAAAACCTTATCAAAATTCGTTCCGTAGAACTAAGCGCACAAACAGACAAACTTTATTTTATACTATTTAGAGAAGATAAAGGTCCAGAGCATCTTATATTCAAATTGCCCCAACATACAATATTATTTCTTCAAGTAAAAAAATCTAAATACATAACATCATCTCTGGTATCCAGCTGATTTTACCTAAGATTATTTATTACTTTATCAATATATTATTCTCTGTTGATGAGCTCATGCAAAGAATCAGATTACTGAGATATCCAATTCTTGTGGTTTCCTTGAATAAGATCTTTCAGTAAAATAAAAACAAAAATTGAATGATTTGTAAGATTGAGATCTTTTTCAGATATGATTTTTTGATGAATCTTATCTCAATGATTATCTCATCTCTAGATTTTTTGCTATTTGACGCAAAATATTATATGTAGAATTTAAATAAAGTCAAACCATAATTTGTTTACGTGGATTGATTTTCATTTCTAAAGCTAAAGTTTCACAATCGCTTCCAAACCATTTAAATAATTTTCATCTCAAGTGATGCATGTTATCTGTTGATTAAATTGCAATACCGCAAAGTTACACACCGCTGTTCCTCTTCTGTTATCAGTTGATTGTACCGAGCGTTTCTTTCTCTGAGATTGACTTTCATGGATCTGCGAATGCTTCTCCTCAAGGCGTGGAATGATAGGGTCTCTACATAGCCACTATTACGCCGAACATTCTCAATTTTCTTTTGTAAAAAATCACTTAATCTTCTGATGCTAAAAACACTTTCACGTTTAGGAACACTATCAGATTTTTGTTTAGACTTTGGCAAACGTTTCCCCTCTTTCTCACACTTGGTTACCATTGCAATGACACTTAAAAATCTCACGTCTGACAGATTTAAAATTGAAATATTTTTTATTATCGAGTCGCATGTGTTTATAGTTCGGAGTGCCGTAGTAGACTGTTTTCAGATCTAAACTAGTGCCTATACTAAATTAAGTCTGATACAATTGGCTGAGCAATTTACAAGTAAAGTATAGCAGGCAATGGAGTAGAATCAGTTAAATGAAATTAACTCAACGAGATGATAGATGCACTTGGTGCCAAAACACAAAGGTAACTAACAACTGTTTCTGTTATTGTGAGCTATTATACGTAACTGTACATAAGACGTTATAATATCCCTTTTACAAATATTTACTCTAATAACCCAGATACCATGTCATCGCAGCAGGATAAACAAAAGATTATTTTTATTGTATTTTTATTTTTAGCTGTTTCAACACAATCTATCTCGCTTTGTGGCATGTTTTGAAACAATGTATGTAATACATATATGATATATTTTTTGCTTTAACCCGTAAATGAATAGGTGATCTCTCTTCCAAGCACCACATCGACGGATTTTGTGGTCGAGGGGTAAACTAGCATTCTGAAGGACGCGGGTTCAAGTTTCGGCGTGTGCATTAAATTAAATTGAATGAATTTGTGTTATTTCACAAATTATTAATTGAAAACTGTATATAACATGCTTGCATCACATTCTAAAGTGGAAGATACTCTCAGTATTACCCTGGTGTAAGACCACAAATTCAAAATTGAAATGTTACTTGAAATTTTTGGTGTTCGGATCTAAATAGCCAGATACTCCCCCACCTCTTTCCCCTCCCCACTACCTTCAGCCTCACAATATACCCCAATTAGGGATTCCGTAGTCTCACTGGCTCCAGACGGTTGGGAGCAGTTGGGAATCTTTTGCGGTATTCAAATATAAAAAATAAAAATTTTCATCTCGTCTCGCTGACCAATAATACTTTTTAAAACTGTAAATAAATATATTTTGGATGATCATTTTTTTGTAAACCTTGCAAATTACGTATTCGTATCTTAACGAAATGTATTGATCTGGCGATGTTTATAAAAAAAGAGAGCAGAAAAAACATTACTGAATATCAATTCCACCCGGGCTGTACCGTCTGGTTCTTCGTATGTTTGTGTTTGAATTTTTATATCACAATGTTTTTAATAAATAAGGATTTGTTTATAACTTATTGACAAAGTATGCAATAAAGAGTATAATAATAGAGTAAAGATTAAAATAAATTGCCCGTAATGAAAGAACAATCATGTATTCTTAAAATACTAATCAATTTAAAATTCAGTTTTCTGGGCACTATGTTAGTTAAAATATTATATTTAAATTAAATCACTCCAACACATAAATTCAGTAAAATACTAAACAAGATGCGGCGTAACATACGCCGGTTGCAAATCTCAAAAAGAAATATTTTTTTTAGGTTTAACAACTCTAATGCATTTTAATATTAAACATTTTCCCAAAATATTTATTTTTATTCCAGCGAAATGAGATTGCCAAATGAAACTCTTAAATTCACAATTGCTAAAAAAACTGCCACGAAATCCAAAAAAAACCTGTTCCTTGAAATCCTTACCCTAGATAAAAAAAAATTATTGAACATAATTTTAGAGATGTCGTTAGAGATGCGAATGGGGAATTTTTACAAATGATTTTGGGTTCTGTATCATGTTTGCACGCAATACAGCGAGGACTCAAACCAAAAAATGACTCAAGACGGCTCCCGCGTGAGAGGCAAGCGCGACGAAATGACTTTAGATGCTTCCCGCTTGCTGAGGGTTAAATCTAATATGTAGTTGTATAATATATCTCATGTACATATTGCAGAATGGGATTGCAACTGTCTTCCCAGTACTGCTCGATTAATAACTTAAATAAAAATCACATATACCAAGAGCCACGTGGATCTAAGATCTTGGTTTATTTAAGACTTACAATAAATTAGTTTATTTAGTAACATCAGTAAAGAAAAGGTTCTGAAAATTGATCAGATACCCCTATAAAAATTCTGAAATAAATTACCAATTTTATTATTACATTACCAAGTCCTGGATATGATATTATTAACCTTTACGTAACTGAAGGTAAAAATTCAACAGTTTAAAGGGGGTCACAAAGGTCCTGCACAAAATCGCCAAGTGACCGTAACTCCTAATATTCCTTTTGTCCTTTCCAGTAATACTCAAATGTTAGTTAGTCAATCTTTAAGTAATCCAAAACGGTACAAGTGACAGTACGAAAGCGAGCATGACTCATGACTCGTATTCTTGTAGCCCTTTCCAGTACAATGCACCTTTTATGACCACACTTGTGGGTTGTTTACGGAAATGTAATTGGATACAAACGGGGGCGACGTGCATCGTGGGGGGAGGGGGTAATTTCGTCAGAATTCGTAAAAATTATTTAACATCTAAAAAAATAGTAACGGGATAATTTTTTTTAAATGCAGATCGATTACCTAATTTATTATTTCTAGGATTTCCTAAATTATAAGGTGATGTAAAAAAAAAAATAATAACTTACATATCACACAAAACTAGTTTGGGGTAAGTGTGTTACGTCCTTTCGGAATGGGAATGTTAAAAGATTGTTCTTTCAACTTGTACAGATCATTGAACCAATATCCATTGTTCAAGTTTGTTGGTATCGAAGATAAAAATAATTTTGTCTCTTCAAGAACAATTGTGTTGTTTGTTTATTCAGTCCCATAGATATGTAAGTTGTTATTCAAACATAGTAGTCAACAACGGACATCAAGCTGATAACCATTTAAACATAAGAAAGGTGTGGGCTTGTTGGGTGCACAGAATGTTGACGCTATTTGGTCAACAGCGACGAGTGGAAACTTCTCGTGCATTTCTCGAGCTGTGTGAAGAGAGTCGGAACAATATTATTCATTCACTAAAAAGCTTTAAAGGGAAGTTTGTCAGTTAGTATACCAATACTAATTATTGATATGTCATTTTATAGTTAAGGTTGTTTGACTTTAAAGCCCTCGAATTAGTAGCATGTTTTTTGTAGACAATGTTATTTGATTTTAATTGGAAATATTTGTATGTTTTTTGATGCTCGAAATGACCTTATTCTTCCTGCAATCATTTTTACAAACAACCAATAGATTAGACAATCAAGACAACCAAGAGCTATCAAAAATCTATAGATTCAATAGATTTTTGATAGCTCTTGACTGTGAATAAGTGAAACTGTATACATATAACTTGATAATATTATCTCTATATCTTTATTTACAAGGTGTCCGGGGGTAAAGTGCGCTAACTTCGGGGTGTGATTCTACATGATAATGAAAGTAAAAAAATACAAGTAACTGTTTTTGAAATTCCGACATTTTAAGGTAGTTTTTAGGCAAGAAAGTTGAATTGTTTGTATGGGAAAATAAAGATTGAAATTTCGAAAAACGTTATTTATGTTTTTTACTTATACCATCATTAGAATCACCTCCCGAAGTTAGCGTACTTTACCCACGGACAACCTGTATACAAATACTAGAGTGCTTCATTTAAAAAAATTTTAGGGGTCGCAACCATTGATCAAAGTTTAGAAAATACACACCATTCAGAGCACAATAATCGCAATGCTTCAGATCAAACATTTCACTGCATGCAGCATAAATAAAACGCGGATAGGTTGAGCACATCCTTCTCCCGACAAATAGCCACATAGAAAATCGGGCGTATGCCTAGTCTGATAGTCGATAATCATGTAAAAACCTAATTTATATGAATAAAAAAAAATATTTAAAAAAATAATATAATGTAATACATTATAGATGTACTTGTATCAAATAAACTGTTAACATAATTTTCCTTTTTATCATTTTAATTGTCGTCAGTAGATAAACCCTTTCCACAAATAAAATAATAATACTAATTTCTATACTGAGGCACATTAGTATCGCTGAAAACCACATGAAATGTGTTATAAACTAACTAACTAACCATCACGCCGTTTCTCCGCAGGGGTAGGCAGAGAGGACGGACCGCCAAACAACTCGGTCTTGGCACACACTTCTTGCCTCATTCACATTCATACATCGTCTCATACATACTCTTCTATTATTCTGACTCTTGACATGGCCCGACTCGAGTATCTGATTCACTTGATCGTGCCATGTCTTCCTCGGGCGTCCCCGACTTCTGCTGCCATACCTGCTGAATATTGAATATGCAGCACATGGTAGATAATACAGTGAAATCTCGAATTGCGAGTAACTTCTTATGCAAGTGTTTGTAAAGTAATAAATGTTCACTTGATAAACAAGTGATGTCTTGCTACGTAAACAATTTATCTGTAAAATGTTGGAAACAGTACAAAATTTCGTGGAAATACCAACCGAGTAAGGCTACAGCAGCAGAAGCTATAAATCTGTTCAACGATAATGCAATTTCTGCCAAATCCTCAAAAGGAGACAAAAGTGTTTCTGCTAGATTATGGAAACAGTACAAAATTTCGTGGAAATACCAACCGAGTAAGGCTACAGCAGCGGAAGCGATAAATCTGTTCAACGATAATGCATTTTCTGCCAAATCCTCAAAAGGAGACAAAAGTGTTTCTGCTAGATTACATGTATGTTTGTAGTTACTCAGTAATAAAATTGAATAAAAAAATATACACGGTGTGTTAAAAAAGAATTGAACCTTTATTTTTCCTGCATAAACAAATGAAGCAAAGGAGGTGTCCTTCAGTAAAGAAAATGTGTGTAAGAGACATTCATGTGCGTGTGAATTTTTGCTTGTTTGCAGAAAGCGTTATAGCCGCTGGCAAACGGCCTTTGAGTGAGGAAGTATATTGAGGAACAAATTCCCATACGCAAGAATATCCTCTACACATCCACACCGGAGGACACCTCGCATACTTCATTTATTTACGTAGGAAAAACAAAGGTTTCATTCGTTTTGAACACAGAGGTATATGATAAAAAAAAAATTATGAACATTTTCGAGTTTTGTTACAAATCGTCATAGTTTTCATTATTAAAATTTTATATTTTCAATATAAAATTCTAAATGATTTAGTTTCTAGTCCGGTATTGCTAGAATTGATAAGCTTTCGGATTCCACAACGTAATACTAGAAGTCAGGATTTATTTCAGTGCAGAAATTCTGGGACTAACTACCATATGTATTCTTCTTTGTCCAGAATACTAATGGAGGGAAACAATTATACCAAGTCAGTGGACATCTTCAATTTATGTTTAAACAAATATAAAATGTTGTTAATGAAGCAATTCAATTATGTACAATAAATAATGTATATTTCTTAATAGACTCATGTAAAATCCCCGAAAATGGGCGTTTATAAATAAATTTCTTATGAGGAAATTTACTTTCATATCACAAAAAATTATGCTCGTAAACCGAGGTTGCGCTGTGTTACCATAGTGAAGTTTATTTTTTAATTAAAATTTAATATGAAATAAAATGTAATACATATGTATTTGTTTGTGAAGCACAAATATTTTAATTTCTATTTTATGATATCTTCGGGGGCTCCATCGAAGCCAGAGTAAAGTTGGCCTCTCAGAAGCTGGGCGTACTGTACAGGGCCCGCAGATACTTTAATAGTACACAACTGCTGACCCTGTACAAATCGCAAGTGTGCCCTACTGTCGAATTTGGCAGCCATCTCTGGTCCGGAGCCCCTAAATACCTGAAAAAAACCCTTGACTCTGTGCAAAAACTGTTTGATAGATTCCCCAATCTTAACAAACGGACTGCAATCTTTAGAGCACAGGCGTCAGGTAGGTATGCTGTCTTTGTTCTATCGGTATAACAATGGAAGATGCTCTGAGGAACTAGCGTCATTGATCCCTTCGGCACCGGTGCGTAGTCGGGATACACGCCAAAACGCGCGCCCAACATTCGTACACGTGACATTTGTCACATGAGAACGGGTCGCTTCTACGATACGTTCTTAAGTTCAACAGCTCGGCTGTGGAACGAACTGCCGGCCTCTGTGTTTCCTCCCTCCTACAACATGGGACTCTTCAAGACCCATGTTCACTCCTTCCTCTCCACAAAAGACCCTCCACACAGCATCCCCAAAGATGACATAGGCCCTGAGGGAAATTATTTTCTTCAGGGCCTCCTGTGTGGAGTTAATATAAAAAAATTAAAAAATGCAAGATAGAGTAAACAAAACCTGAATAGAATTTATTATCTGCAGTCATATTTATTGCAGTAGTATCTAATAATATTTACAGTGATTAATTAATTGACAAACCGATTGTGATTGTAGAAAATCACATTTCAAACCCACCGTATAATTCTGTGGTTTTCAAAGTAGTTGAGTGAGACATCAATTAATAAAATTAGAAATATATTTTTTTACTTTATTACAATAAGCTAACAATGGTTATAATTTTACAGAAGTAGGTCACAACAGAAATAAAAATTGTAGGTACTCATGCAGTACAAATTAAAGCAACGGGTGCACTTTTCGAATAATTTGTTGAACCTTGGCTCTATATTCGAGACACAAGAGTATGAGGTCAACTTCCAATTTTAGTAAAACAATTTCAAACCTGGAGCCACCTGCATCTGCGGAGGTCCTTGTCCCGGTTGGTGCATGACCGGCGGCTGATACTGCTGGGGCGTGTACCCCGGGGGCACGTAGCCTCCCTGCGGGGGCCCGTACTGCCCAGGCTGCTGGTAACCCGGCGGGGCGTAGCCCTGTTGGTGACCGGGAGGCATGGGCGGGTAGCCCCCCTGTTGATGGCCCGGAGGCGCCGGCGGGTAGCTCACGGCTCCTGCCTGCGGGTAGGGGGCCTGCGCAGGGGCCACCCCGCCCGCAGGGAAGTTTGGTGAGTACGGCTGCGGCATTGGGTAGGCATTGTTTTGGGGCGATGCACCTAGAACAGAAAGAAAACAATAAATTAGAAATTACACTCATCATGAATAATTTACACAAACATATTATAATGTATAATATAATGTATAAAAATTATCTTATTAAATTAACTCCTCACTGACCTATATCGCTTTTGCATTAACACATTTTTCATACATACATACTTCGTTCATCATAGACACGAGAGACTGTAGATCTTCCATATTGTTAACAGTCAGCACCGCATCAGCATATAATAATTCTTCATGCATACTTCGTTCATCCTAGACACTAGAGACTGTAGATCTTCCTTACTGTTAGCAATCAGCATCCAACATACTTTCAGATTACTCAAATTTGCGCGCAAATCCAACCTCTTTCAATTCTTTTACAATTATCCATGATTAGATTGAATAACCACGGTGACATTATGCAGCTTAGTTAAACACCTTTAACTTCTTTCCAAAACAATTTAATGTTTTCTTGGAAGTGGTCTGTCATTTTGATTCCCTTTACATCTTCCAGGCGTTTCTTTCGTTCTTTCACTATAATTCTTACTCTTTTCTTGCATCCCTTATACACTTCTTTCGCTCGATCCTTCTCTTCGCTGAAAACACTGCCAGCCTCTATCAGACATAACCATCATTTCTTCTCTGAAACCAGTGATTTAATCTCATCATCCCACCATGCATCACCTTTCTTCCTACCTTGTATTTCAAATGTATTGGTAGAAAATAGTCAAAAATGCACTTTTGGTAGATGTCCGAGTTTACTCAGAGACTGTCGATATACGCATACCTATGGTGGTAGGTACTGCTAACCTAACATAAATTATGGTTTAATTATCTTATTTTGTATCCCATAGACTAGAGATTCGTGGCTAGGGAGTATACAAAAGAACATCAACAATGATACTACCTCACACCCAGCGTAAAAAAAAACTCCATATTAACAACAGTTCTTAATTCATGTATTATATACAAATGTAAATATTTGGTAGACACTGTAATGTATGTATAGAAATAAATAAAATAAAAATAAAATGATGGGTATACAATATCTTCCAAAATTTTTAAATATGGTAGGGTACAATTTAGCGAAATGGGCTGCCAAGGGGCAAGGGGCATGCAAGTCTAGGTAAGTTTACATTTGCCTTGATGATGCTCCGATAGCAACGCAATTAGTGAGCCCATTTGAAAAGATATATTACGTACACAAAAATGTGATCATGGGTAATGAATTATATTTATAATTAGAATAAAAATATTTTGTTTGAATACCACTTTTTTTAATACATAAACCAACCGGTTTCGGTTCGGATAGAATATTCCTCAGGATTGTATAAATACATACTGATTTAAATACATAATTACAGTAAGATTAGGGAGAGAGAACATTAACTTTGGTGGGGGTTAGGTAAGAGAGAGGGGGTAGGAGTCGGTGTGGGATGCAGAACGTTAACAAGTTAGATTGGTTTTTATATTCAATAAAGTGGTGTTAAAAAAAATGGAATTCAAATTGTAATTATGTATGTCTAACCGCAGAGTGATTGCTTCCTGTGAAAGAATTATATGTAGGTACAGTGTATAAAGTAAAAAAATAATTAATGTCCAGGTTGCTGGTAATGAAAACTGAGTAGAGCTCTCAGCAACAGGACCATACTGCAGTGTTATCTCTGTCACCAACTACTCCTACTACTGTATAGCAAATATATAACAGATAAGGGCTCAGTTGCAATGGTTACTCTCACCAAGTCAACATGGTAATCACACTGTAAACATTATACAGAATTGATAAATTAATGACTGGATATCGATTGAAGTATTGATAATAGATATAAGGGAAAATATTTATGTATATTTATACGTAATGGAAGACTGATAACCTGAGATGTGTTCATTCGTAGGTATTGGTTGACTCAACAAATGAAAAGCAATAAGCATTTAACTTGGCAGACTACAAAGGAATCATTCCATACAATTTTACAAGGAAATTGAAGGAATGTCATAATAATAATAATGAATTTAAATACGCATAAATAAAATGAGTCTTTAAACAACACATGAATTCTAGAAAATGGAGTACATGTTTAAAGGTTTTTAGTTGTTCCTTCTTAGCCGACTTTATTAGATAGATTTCAAGGACTAGAACCGTATGGAGAGTAGATTTCACAAACAGGAATGGTATGAAATCACAGACATAGGAATTAATAGACGAGAAGATAATGGCGAGGGGTAAAATCAACTGTTGAAGAACGAAGGGAGTAAGGCTGACTGTGATTCGTCAATAAATCAATCTGACAGTAAATAGGCATCTCGCATTATAATATCACCATTTACTTCTTAAAAGTAAAATCTGCTTTTGAATGAATAGACATTTTTACATGGGAGCGCAAATTACTCGCCACGTTATGAACAAATTTGCGAAGTCCAAATTCGGTAAAAAAATTCGGTTCTATTTTCAGAGTCGAATATTTCGTTTAAGTATTTAGTTAAGACACTTTTATAAATGTTCATAATTTACTTCCCAGCAACCAACCAGCTTTGTGTTTCGCGTCCAGACGTTTCTCGATGTGATAGTATATGTTTCTAAAACTGATCTATATTATACGATGTGAATATGCTTAAAATAAAGTAAAATAATGCTTATATATGGAATGTAATACGACAATTGGGTTTATTCTCTTTTTCAAATCTATTTTTACAAGTTTTCATAGTACAAGTCAACATTTTGCCGTGTTATTTCGTAAAATGAACCGATGATGCCTCGACCATAGTTCGCACAAGAATGATGACGTCACGTTTTCAAATTTCACTTGAGGCCATACGCGAGCACAGCCGGCTCCAATGGAACCGGTATGGGGAGTGGGGATAATACGCTTTTAATCACTTAGGTCAGGTCTACTAATATTCATATGTCTATGTATGAAATACAGATTTCACAGACCAGAATGATTTTACATACTGGAATAGTATGAAATATAGATTTCATGGACAAGAATGATTTGCAGGGAGAAAGATTTTACGAATCATCACGACCCAGGGTGGCAGGGAGAAAGATGACCAGAAACAGACCAGAAATGTATAGAAGAAGGGCTTCACAAATCGTAATGGAATAAAATACAGATTTCACAGACCAGAATGATTTCACGACCCAGAATGGCAGGGAGAAAGATTCACGGACCAAAACTGTATGGAATAGGGATTTCACAAACCAGAATGGTAGGAAAACAGATGATTTCATGAATCAACAGTGTAGAATTAATGTAATGTCTATAGCTTTGTGTTTATTATTAGAAGATTAAGAATTAGAATAATTAGACCGTAAAAATTATACACCTCAGAAAATAGAATGGTGTTTTGTTGAAAAAAAGGACTATGTGATAATTGACAGTTCAGCGTTTGAAAAATACAGCAAGGAGTGCTTGTTGAGTTCACTCATTGCGTAAATGTTTATTTTGACTCATACCCTTCTTCTTGTTGCACATAGAATTTAAAATATCACTAAATTGAATAATGAAATAATCATACTTTTATCGACATCCATTAGATGGCAGGTATTCAAGAAATAAATGTTATAAAATAATTTTTTCTTTTGCAAAACTGGTTCCAACGTTTTATGTTAACCGCACAACTTTTAAAGTAAAAATGCCGCACCAAATGCTGTGGAAAAAATGTTATCTGAAGGAAATAGATAACAGAATATAAGCTCATAATCTCCTATTAAGTAACCTGTAGGTAACCGGTGAAAATACAAATATGAAATATTTTTATAAAAATCAATCAATTTTTGTAGTTGTAAATTAAATATTAGTTTGTTGGCCCGCTGCAGTTGAAATGATGTCTGTAGTGCTGTCACAACCCAATGTTGTTGGTTTTTGTGAAAAATAAAAGGATTTGTAGACTGAAATTTATTCTTTAGCACTTAGCAAGCATTTGAACGTTGACTAACAATATCGTTAACTGGATTTTTTTAAGTATCATTGATTTTATAAAAATATGTAAATGGAAAAAACTATAACTGAATTGAATTGACGATGTAGAAGGAATAAAATTGGAATTATTATCGAAAAATAAGCCTCAGTTTTGGGATCGCCGTTGATGTGAGAACGAAAAAATTTGGCTTATACACTTCTTGGCCATTACAGTTAAATGCCTCACATTTACAACTCTTACCTACAACTAGTTGAATCAAAAGTTTGTTTTTTAAAAAAAGGCGCATTAAAAACGGTAGTTGCAGGTAAAAGTTTATGTAATTTAATAAAACTTCAAAGGCTAATTAACATAAAATGTTGGATAATGATGAAATAAAGCACGCTCTGCCTAGACAAATATTTACACAAGCACAATTACGGGTTAAAAACAAGAATTGCTTAGGTTTAGGTATATTTGATTTTATCTATAAATAAATTGGCCAATAAATGAATAATGCAATATAAATATGCTTGTTATCAGTGATTTCAGTCAGAACTATACATACCGATTATTTAAATTGTTCATGAACTGAATAAACAACTACTATTAGGGGAAGAATTGATAATGTCTCAAATTCATATTGTAAATGATTTTTATAGAGGGGTTACAATTTGGGGGTTTGCCATGACAACCTTACTCATTTGCAAGTTACTTTGGACTTCAGATTAATAGACAACTCCCGGACATAGAATGCAGACGGATATATAAGTTGCATTCCCCGAAAATAATATTAATCAGTTTGTATTTTTTTGCATTTCGGGGAGAATCAAAACTTTCACATTTAGAATTAAAGTCAAGTAATATAATTACTGCACCATAATGTTTGTTAACCCGGAGGCTGCCGTGCGAATCTATGTTTGATTCAAGATGCCGCGCGCAATCATACGTGATTTTAATTTCATCTTGCGATATCTCGGGACTTTCTGTATAGATGCGCCCTTGAGGTGATTTTTCACAAAAACGGCGCTCTACAAATTATCCAATTATTATTATTATTATTATTATTATTATGGCGCAAAACTCGGGGTTAAAAAATAATTTGAACCTTTATCTAGCGACATCTCTACACAGATGTGACAAATGATTTTGTTTATATTATGAAAGACCTCGTCAAACTGGAGACTACAATATTTCCCCTCTCAGTGTTTGAATTCCCCGCGCGCGCATAGTTTGTTAGTGTATCACGTAGTTCCTTCTTATCTCGACGGTTCGCGAATACTTAGAATCTGCAACGAATCGTGGTTCTAACGTTATTATTTTAACAAATTGTTTTTATTAACTACTCATATTTTTAGTGCAAATAAGTTTTGTGTTAATCAACATGTTTTGTTATTTTAAATGAAATAAGTTGTTATATCTGCCTTTCGAGTGAAAAAATAATCATATACATTTTATTTTAATTATCTGTGTTTAGAAACTAATTATTCTGTTAATTTGTCATTTTTGTTAATATTTTTTTTGTGTAACCCTCTATCATGGCTCGACGCGACTTGTCTGATGACCAAATAAGAGAATATTGTCTCGATCTTATATCTGTTAAATTCTTTTATTGTACACAACAGCATAAAAAAATCAGGTATGAGCTTCTCCGATTATCAGTTATGTGTGATAAGACAATTAATCGCAAAACACCTCAAAAATACTCAACTCGACTCAACTCCTCATTCGTCTCATCATGACACACCATTACGTCTGAGCCAATACCGGCAACATCAAAACAATCCAAGCCATACAGAGCCGGCCATGTTTGTGCGAATACAAAACTTAAACAAAGCCGCAGAAAAATGGCTCGATATGTGTTCCGAGTGTAATGTGGCATTGTGTATTCATTCCTGTTTGTAAGTCTACCATTCGAATAAAAACTATAAACATAAATAATACGATAAGAAACTGTAAATAAAAGTTTAATAAATAATGAAGTTTAAAACAATAATATTATCACAATTGTATCGTGAGAAATGGTGAACCATTGCAGAGGTCCCACTTCGGAGACGTGAGAACTGATATTACTATAGTATGTCTGTATGTGTTGGTGAGATTACTGATTTGATAATGGCGGCGGGTTGAAGTTTGTTGATGTTTCATACATAGTTTTTATTCGTCAAATAATGCATCAATTCATAAAGATATCTTGTTTAGACTTTTCAAGAGTGTAACGTAAACAAGTTTATTTTGTTTTGGTAATAATTTACAATCTCTAAGTGCTGAGGATAATAAATAATGACGCAATATAAAAAATTCTAAAAATCCTTGGCGTGGGAGTATCTATCTTGTGTTTACATTCGGGCAGCAAAAGGGTTAATGATTACCGATTCTGTTTGTAAAAAAAAAAAAACTTACCATTGTATCCTGCCGGCGGGTAGCCCCCTTGGTTTGGTTGGTACATTCTGAAAAATGAAAGAGATATATTAAATGAAAAAATTAATTAATTTCCTATCATAAACAAAAATATTCTTTATTAGACAATGTTTGTGTCTAAAGTTAGGTCCCCAGTGACAAAATGTTTTCAAAAACATCTGACAAAAACACTGGGTCGGAGCCACAACATTTTTTGTTTTCCATCGGCCATGAGAAACAAAAACATTGTGGTCCTATCCTGATGTTTTTTTTTGTCAGATGTTTTGAAACATTTTGCCGCAGGAGACGCGCCTTAATAATCAGGCGTATTATTTGTTGTGCCAAGGAGGTTAGATAGGGATGCAAGGCACATACAAAATTAATTCGACACTGCGAAAGTGTTCAAATTATGTGAAAAATATTTAATATATATGAAATGAATTGCTCATTGCTACAATCATTGCACATAAATATCTATCAAAGCATAATAATATGATGTCATGGACGAAATAATTCACCTTACACATCGAGAATACCGGAGTGCAAAATAACAGTACAACTGACTTTATTTGCATATTGTCTGAAAACAATTAAGTTTTGGGCAGATTCGTCCGGATTTTTATTTTATTTTAAAAAGCGAAAAAGTTTATATCCTTTGTCAAAATTTAAATACGCGAAAAGCGTTGTCAAGTAAATTACGGAAAGCCAATGTTATTTTGAGTAACATCTTCACATTGAGATGAGTCATAATTTTAACGAGTAGTTACGATACCCAAATAATAATTAGAAAATAAACAAAATAATTAATGAGCTTACATGTTTTTTAGAGATAAAACTTGATCACTACTTTCCTCCTACGGAAGTGTTAAATCGTGAAACACTTCTCCAAAATATTTTTAGAACCGCGAGCGAGAAACGAGAGACGAAAAATCTACTGTATTGGTTTCGGAGTGGGGAGCTGTCATTTCACCAACTTCCCAGAAATAATATTGTGAAGAATGAAAGCATGTACACCATCTATGAAATTATATTAAAACCAAATAAAATATTGTTGAAGCGAAGGAAACCAGAAAAAGGAATGTATTTGTTTATAACTTACGTACATAGATGTCACTAATACAGAAATATGGTAATTTTCTAGAGAATATTTTTTAATATGTTCTTATTGTAGTGTTAGTTCTTATCTAATCGAACTGCCTCTATTGGCAATAACTCTGCAAATACACCTCATAATCGTAATATTGATTACATAGAAAAAAAGATTTACAGTTTTGCGATTATTAATTTGTGAAATTTATGGATCAGTAACGTAATACTAAACATAAAATATTATTGAGACGTGTTTTCAAGGAGCACTCAATAAATAAGATGAGGTTGATGAGATGAATACCCACATAGATGAATAAATATATAGATGCTCCAATATTTGTGTGAAATAAACAACCGCTGCATTGAAAAAAGTGCAAATTGTGTCACAAGTCACAACTAGATAGTCTGCAGTGGATTCAGGAACTACGTTTAATTAGCTTCTAAAAAAGTAATTAATAATTTTAATTGAATTGAAACCCATGTTAAGAAGGGCAGTACACTGTTTACTGTTCTACTCTGTTAATAAAGACCGGAGCATTCCATTTGAAAAAAAAATTCAGCTGAGGAGCGAATTTGTAAGACACACATCTTATGTGGAGTATTTAGAATTGACATAATTATCTGTATTCAGAAGCTAGTTAACTGACTGAATTCACAAACCAATTCTATAAGCCATAAAAACACATAAATTCTGTAAACACTTCTGGTGTTATCTCCAGATAATATTCTTCACCCCCCTACAGACAATTTAACGCTGCATAACAAACTAACAGTGAGTTTTATCAAGAAAGCTACAAATCTCAAATCTTCACCATTATAATTTAGTAATAGAAAAGAGATGCAATAATCTCAATCAATATTTTTACATCATTCTAAAAATGACACATTTTAGAAAATGAATTTAGAATTTAAAACCATTGGTAATAGAATCTTCATAGATAGACCCTAATAGATCAAAACAAAAGTTTCATTGGATATGAAGTTTAAAAGGTACGCTCGTAGGTCTAGGTAAAGGTGGTTACAGAAGTATCGCTTTCCTGTGGTGATGTGAACTTATTAGTAGCTAAACAGGACATTGTCTGGGATTCTATCGCGTACAGCATAATCATGTAAACCATCTTTGTACGGTCTGAAGAATTGATGTAATACACACGCAGTTAAAAAGTCATCCACATTTTCAGAAAAGATAGTTTCTGTAAATCACTTCAGATCAATTTCTCTATCCCCTTTTCCATCCTATGTTATTAATCACAATACCCTGTGTGGGGGAGAGACGAAAAAGGCCAGATCTGTTTTGTGCAAGACACTCCGTTATCCCATTGTATTTGTCTACATTAGTATGCTTCAAGACATTATTATGTGCATCAACGGTAAAGCATTCAAATACGAATCACACATAAGCACAGCAAAAAAGAAAAAATAAACCTGCGTTAGCTAATGACACATTATGCTTCTTTGAATATAGATATTATTTATATGGATAGGTATATTAATATGTTTTGATACGATATCCAATAAGGTTACCAATACACCAATTATATGTTTTGATATGAAATCTGTTGATATGGATAGTTATATTGATAATATGTATTGATTTTATATGGGATATCATTGATATGGAAGGGTATATATTGTATATTGATATGGAAAAGAATATATGGTATATTGATATGATATCTATTGATATGGATAGGTATATTGATATATTATTTCACTGATATGCAGAGGCGGCTCTAAGGATCCAGTCGTGGTAGGTCATTTGAAAAAAATGTGTGCCCATATATTATTATCTATATCAATTTGTTATAATATTTCCATTGAAATAAATACACAATCCATGTACCTACTTACGGCAAATTATTTTTAAGATGTTTAGTTTTAATGTAGTTGTGCACAACATTAAAGTAAATAAAATAAGAGTTTGATTCTATTTGACAATGATCTTTTACTTTTTTTTGTTTTGTTTCATTCTACAGCTTCATTCTAAATCGATAATAACATAAATAATTATTCCAAACGTTTCTCGAACTATCCAATTGAAAAACAACCATCGTTCCACACACTACAAGCGTGTAAATGAAAAACCGACATTTGTTTATGTCACCATCTCTGTAAAACATATAATATTCATCGTGTTGTCACCCCCACGGTCATGACCTAAACGTCCCTAAGTTTTCTTCGGTACCTAATTTTTACTTCGACGAAAAATATAGTGCCATCTCGTTTATTCTATGGCGCGCATAGGGACAGAAGATGCCAAAGAGGACATTCTTTAAATTGACCCGGCCAATCGTGTGGACTTGTGAATGAAAGCTTCTATTAGAGACAACAGATGTCACTGGTAGTCACTCGCCGCCGCCGCTGTTTCGCGTTACATTTTAAATAAAATAAGAATTAGACCAGTTGTTTTGATGCACATAATTGATTATTATTGTTGTCTTATAATTTTGGGGGGTCAAACACCAATTGACCTAAGGGAAGAACCGCCACTGCTGATATGATTAGATGTGTTATAGCACTCAGGCGTGGGCATAGTGATGCATTAAGCTATGTACACACATATATTCATGCTCGACGGTTTGGCTCGATCGAACATGTTGACTTGGAACCATGCTCGTCAGTGCGTCCACACGCTAAAGCAGCTCAACACAAGACGTCATTAATATGCCACCAAGAGGCTCGGTCATGTTCTAAATTTCTGTCGAACATCGAGCAAGGATTACGGCCCTTGAATCTTTTTCGCATCGAACAATAAAGCATTGAGCGAGACGGAACACACGTTGAGAAATGTTCGAATGAGCGCAAAACCATCGAGTATGAATGAGAGTGGGTTCATAGCTATGGGCAGGGCACCGTAAGATCTCGCTTGCAAGCAATGCATGGTGTCTTATAATCTTTGATCTTCAGATTCCACATTGAACAAACATCCTATTTAAAAGCAGGCTCTCGGCCATAATGTAAGAAAATACAAGTAATCAAAACAGAGTCAGTTACAAATACAGTCAGTTCCATTCGTCCAGAACTAAACAAAATAATCTGCTCGCAACGCAATTATTTAAGAAACCTTTGGCAAAATAAAAAAGAAGATATTTTATTTTAATAGTTACACATATACATTTGGGTTCGTAATAATTGCTTAAATAGAAGAGCAAACCTTGTAGCAGGTAATCATTATTGTTTATAGAGATGCGAGAAGATTTCAACAGTTATAAAAAATCATTTTCGCATGCTTCCGCAGAAATATGATGAGCTTAAGATAGAGAAAATTAATTATAAATTGAATATGCTAGTGTCGCTCATAAGCAAACCTGTTCAGACATGCTAAGATAATACCCCTTAATCGACCGGGTGTTAACTTGTGAGCATGCTTAATACTAGCAATGTAACGGACACACACATGCCACTAAGTAGCAATTTCTCAATAACAGTATGCTTTCATGCTACTAATGAGCATGTCAGTCCACAGCGTTAATCTTCCAATTCATGTTGGTGGATTTACAATACAAAATCATTACTGGCATCCATTTTGTAGATACCTACTAGTGAGTGGTTTATTTATGGTACATACTTTGTAGTTAGTTCTGATCATAATGAAAGGTATTTTGATCAGGTTCTGGAAAAAAAATATTATCTGATCGACTTAATTTTCCCCAAAAATTATAAATTAATGAATAAGCAGGAATAGTCAGGAAAAAAATGTGTTTTGAAGAAGGTTAAGAAAGGACACATAATAATACGTATGTCATTCTGTGGTGTTACAGGTTGAATATGGGAGCATGCGAAAAGCATCTGTGTTCTAATTCCATAAGATTCATTTCTTTGTTTTTGTAAGCGTATTTGATTGCAAATAATAAATATCATTGTTCGTATTGTTGGATCAAATAATATAAATTACTTGTCTGTACATTATTTTTGAGGTTACTCAGCTGTCTGGCTGTCTGTCAAAAATAGTTGGTATTTCTTTATGATGTTAGTTGATACGTCCCTATTCCTGGATCCGTTCCAATTAACCCATGGACAGTGAGTATACTGACTTGTATTTATACCAAAAACTTTGGGTATATTATTTTTGGTTGGTTTACCCAATAATATCCGGCAGGTGGTTTAATTTCATGCATTTTTTTATAAATCTGCTTATATTAATGAAGGGTTCATATTGATTTTTAAAATATTTCTGCCCACTTTTTTCTACGCACTCATTGGTTACAATGAAGAAATTTAATGTAATATCTGACGTGACAGATGACATTCCGCTTATTAAGAAACTGAATACTGAACGTGTGTTAATAAAAAACGGAAAATGGATTGAAACACAACACGATAATATAGGTACTATTAAATATAGGTAATAACTAATGAAAAAACATGAGAAAGAAAATCTTGTTTCTTACAGAAAAAAGCTTTTTTCCATAAAAGTCGTATTTTTATCATTAAACGAATATTAGTTGAAATAAATCAGAGAATTGGTCGGGAAATATAGTTCAAGCGAGAAACTTATGAAAAAAATATTTATTGGATTATTTAAGATTTTTAGTCTAATGTTTGTTTTGTGAATTGGTAATAGTACGGTTTTAATGAGAAGCTTAATAAATTAAACTATAAAATAAAAATATATCTTTAAGTTTCTTATTTGACTTTCTTAATGTTTGTTATGAAAATTAGTTTAAAATAGCGCCGCTGCTCGCGCTAGTAGCTTCCGGTTGTTAGTTCCAGTCGGTTCACTTCAGATAGCGTTGTTGTCACGTCAAGCGTCGAACTGTGTTGTCTGCCCGCGCCAGTCTGTGAAAATGGCGATGCGAGTGAACAAGTAGTGTTGCGATGGCAGAAGTCAGTCTGTTTAGGCTTTGTTTTCTAGCCAAAGTGTTACAAACGCGCTCCACAGTTAATTCAAATGTTTCAAGTAAATTACTGCACTCAAACTGGTGACGGTCAATTTAACCATCCGGTCTCATAAAAGTTATAAAAATGCGCGATTTCAAAGTCGTCGTGCTCGGCTCGGGCGGGGTTGGGAAGAGTGCACTGACTGTTCAGTTCGTATCCGGATGTTTCATGGAAAAGTATGATCCCACGATCGAGGACTTTTACAGAAAAGAGATCGAAGTGGACAACTCACCGTGTGTGTTGGAGATCCTCGACACGGCGGGTACGGAGCAGTTCGCGTCCATGCGAGACCTGTACATCAAGAATGGCCAGGGCTTCGTGGTGGTGTACTCGCTCACGAACCACCAGACGTTCCAGGACATTAAGCCCATGAAGGAGCTGATCACCCGCGTCAAGGGCAAGGAGCGCGTACCCATTCTGCTAGTGGGCAACAAGGCGGACCTGGAGCACCAGCGCGAGGTGCCTTCGCCCGAAGGCGGAGCGCTGGCGCAGCTGTGGGGCTGTCCCTTCGTGGAGGCGTCTGCTAAGAGCCGCACCAACGTCAACGAGATGTTTGCCGAGATCGTGCGGGAGATGAACTTTAGTCCCGAGAAGGAGAAGAAGAGCTATTGCTGCTGTACGGTGCTCTAATGGTGTCCTGCCGGCTAGGAGCGCCAGGAGGTGTCGGGACACGTGCTGTGTTTGTGTCTGTGGCATTGGACACTCATCGCCATCGCCACTCTAGTGCTCATCCTTTTTTATCTTTCTACAAGGCTTTTTACTCGTTTTGTAATATATGTCAGGATACCGTAGATCTCGCCCGCGACTAGATTTTACACTTATACAGTTTTGTAACAAAGTATTTTTGAAGAAAGTTTCTCCGGTTCGGTGCTGTCCCGTGTTGTTTGTATCTGACAGTAATAGACTATGATACCTAATATAAATGTATAGTAATATTAGTAAAGTTAAGAGATGTATATAAGTAATGTAATATTGTCGATGCGATGCTAGTGTATAGGTATAATGGTCTGTACGTGTTAATCTCCTGTGAATAAAGCTAAATCCTAACACGAGTGAATGTGACCGACAAATACATATTTAGTTTATCAATGTTCGAATGAGAATCTTCATGTGCCGAAACTCGAAACGTTTTTATATGTCATTTGTTATAAAGAACGTAACAAATACGAAGCCATGTCGCAAGTTTGTATGCTGCGTGATTGTGTTAAAAAGTCTACCAGGATTTGTGATATATACGTATAAAAATATCTTTAATAAAAGTTTAAGTGGGAGTATAATCCAAAGTGCCGTTTTTATTACATGAACTTCCCAGGTAATCAACCAATCACCTTCTCAATCAAATATTGTCTGTAAGGACGGGTAAAGTTAGACGGAGCACCTCACCTGACCTGTCAGTTCACTGTCAAAACCAGCTGATTTGCAAATTCCCAGGTACGAGAACACACGGGAATCTAAACTCGATTCCTTAACAATACAAGAAGATTCCTCTAGCGATGGTTATTGAAAACACCCGATTCATCTTCATCAAGATCATAATATTATAGTTTTATCGCAGTATTCTTTGTGTTTTCTCTTTCCGTTTCGTAACTTTAAAAGTTTTCAAATAATATGAAACTTGTTTTCAATAACCATTGAAGAGAACAGAACAGTTTCACAAAGGCAACGTTGCCAAGTTCAACGCAATGGCAGAAAAGTACATTTTTCAAGAATTTGTCGGGGTCTATTTATAACAGCCAGGTATAAAATCTCCATAGAATTGCCGGTCTATCTACTTCTGTAATGTTATTTATGTGAACTATTATGTAGGTACATCTTTACACAACTTTTCTGTCATTATGTTGAACTATGCATACATTCTGAGTAAGTGAATGCCGAAAGAACATTACAATTTATTCTCTTATTATTCAAACATTTGTGGAATAAATTGCTCGCAATATGAGTCAATTTATTCAGTTAATAATAAGAGAGAATGTAAATCCAATCATGTAATGATTACCCCAGGGTTGGGACGAGTTCCATTTGTCCATTTTTTATACTGTGTGAACAAAAAAAAAATACGATAGTTAGATGCCCATCCAACATTAATTTTCTTTAACATTATGAAGAATCTTTTGTATTTAACCGTCCAGTTAGTATAATTAGTAGAAAATCTGTTTCATTAAGGTTTCTCCATTAATGTTAATCATCGGAACATAAAACATTGTATTGTACATAATTGATTTTATTTCGTTATTTTACTGCAATGTAAGAAATGTGTATTTTTTAACTAATAAAAATATAGCATTGTCAGGGCGCGTGTGATACGTTTTATTTTCCATGATAATATCCATTGAACTAGCCGTATTATTCATTCTAGAATATAATCTGCAATATAATGTAACTACACACATGCAAGGTTATCTACCTGGGTGATCACACAACGGTTAAGTACCTACCGACCTGGACAACCCTGGCGGCCATTGTTCCGACCAAACTCACTCGCAAGTCACAAGCACAGTTATGTTTTTGCTGGAAAACTTTTTATAATAATAGTTTGCATGTTATATTGATAATATTAATTAATTTTATATCACGGCTAATAATTACGGGAGAATGCACATAATATTAATATTCTTTAGCGTTGATAATAATACATAATTTTGTATTTAGGTAGGTAGGTATTTACTTACATTTCAATTTCAATTGTACTTATATTACTATCGAATCGAATGTGACTTATCAATTTGAATTGCTCAGCGTTTTCTCTAGCCAAATAATGAATACGACAAAAAAACTTCTGGTTTTACCCATTCCTATAATACATATTTATTTATGTTGAGAGGATTCATGAAGTCGTCATAATTAGAATGGATTTTTTCTTAATGTTGTAATTGCCTGCTTTTTATCATTTTTGTGTTAATTCCGTTACTCATCTTTGGTGATTAGATCTGCACCCCGAATGTTGCTGACGTAATGTCATTTCATTCAAATAAAGAAAGCGGAATGAGGAAAAATTAACTTCTTAGAACCGCATTAGTCGCCATAAACCCAAGTACACATTCTATATTGAATATGGCTCTCTAAAAAAAACATTAATTTTGATTCAGAATTTAGAGTTTTTTTTTAAATAAACCCAACACAAATATATGATGAGTCGTAGAACCCAGTAGGTTCCGTGATCCCACCCTTAATACTACTAGTTATCGGTTAGTTATGTTATTAGTTACTAGTTTTGTAATTTTACTTGTTACCTACTATTTAGGAACCTAACTGCCTTTTGTCATTCAGATATTTTCTCTTCGAAAATATGGAAAAACGACAGTTCTGGCTTTATGTTAAATATTTCGTTCAAACATAAACAGTGTTATCCTTGGATATATTGCACCAACCCTTGATGTTATAAAATGCAATATTGTATTAATTATGTAGGTACTTGGTTCCGTTTATAAAGCTTTCCGGTTTAAATGCAAACAGTTTTAAATTATTACAATCTTTCTCATTCTTATCACATTTCCTTGTTCCGAGTAGGATTTGGATTTCATGTGTCCGTTACATTTTGTATTACGATTTTATATCGCGGTACCAAGTGCCGCGCATTCATTAATTCTCTGCATAAATAAATTACTCACATTCTCGGTAAAATATATTTATTCAGTGAGTGTTGCCAGTACCGAGTCATGGATTTTCATGAACCGTAGCGATAATATCGTATCTCTGAACCGCCATTGTATTCGAGTTCCAAACTTAAACAATATCCGCGCATTATTAAGCGGCTGCTTATTTTGAATTAGGAATTCACACCGCGTACTACTAGAAATCATGGATCCGATGCCACTAACTTATTAGGTCTTCATATTATTTTATGGTTTTGGAATCGACGTCCGTAACAAGACATCGACGGTTGCGAAAAGTGTTCCGTGTCATCGGGCGAACGTTCAGTCCGAACATCGATCGCGATTGGAATATCGTGGTGATTCTACATATTAATAATTTATTTCTAAACAAAATTTCTCATTGTTCAAAAATCTGAACGAACTAACGGAAGATACCTGCCTCACCTAGTTGTTTCCCCATAATCTTTCGTATTATTTCTGCGTATTTGTGAAAACCTCTCTGCAACGAAAATTGTATTAGTTATTGGTAATGATAACCCTTTCCGTTGATATTACGACCGAAAAGGGCGATTTATCATATCTTTTTTGTCAATTATCGAGGTTTGCGTCTGCGACTTGCCGAGCATTACAATATGTTTTTATCTTTGTTGTATTTTACTTTATCTTATTATATATTTAGCAAATTGTAACACATTAAATCGTGACGCCGAGTAGTGAGTAGATACCGTGAAAATCAGAGTCGTAAATTAGACAACCAAATAATAATAATTGATTCGGATCCACAAGATGGCCACCATTCGAAAATCCAACGTATTTTTCCGTTACTCATCTGTCGGGGTAATTGGCCCTACCCAGTAAATGATTTACGATTGCATCGACAGTTTTAACGAATCGTTCCGAGACCAGAACGGCCTCAACTCTTGAAAGATTTGCTTCAAGATACCTAACTCGAAATTCTGCTACACACAGCTTCAAATGAAATTAGCAGGCCAATCAGCCATTTTGAAGGGACACTTTTTTGACGATACAAGTTATTAACACTGGCAATCAAAGTTGTCAACGTTCTAACTTATGAGTAACCAATTAATTATTCATTTGCCAATATTCTCCGCCTCAGGCGTTATGATTGAGAATCTTCGACAGTGTCTGTCGAACGGTCGTTCAACGGTTCCTTATCTTTCAATGTCTGTCGGACACATTGAGATTGAGGTATTATAATTTGACCCGTATCAGAACTGTCAATAAATAGTCTTATAAATACATAATATACTATAAATGAGCCTTTATAAATAATACTTCGGCAAATTTTCAAATACGATTTTTTTTATGTGAATCCCGCACAAGAGTCCCATCTGCCCGGAGCCAGTGGGCATCTTAATTTGCGGCACATGTGAAGCTGAATGTAGTGAGGATGGTTGGGAGGTACCTAGTAATTCAAATCTGGTCATTTAACATAATAAAATCCATTGAAAGCAACATTTCGATGCTGTAGTTTTTCACCACGGCGATACTGAGAGTATCTGCCTATTAATTTTGAAGCAACTTACATCGGTTCGGCCGTCCCGTCGTAAAAGGCGCGCCGTGTGGGAAGCTGGGGCACCGGTTCGCATCTCAGTCACGCCATTTATTATATCATACCTTGCGACACGTCTGAAAACGAACACGACATTTCGAGAAAACGGAATAATCATTATTGCAAATGTAAAATATATTATGTTAACAGATGGAAGGAAACATTTATTTTTGTTTAAAAAATGGCGATTCGATGACCTACTTATCAGTATAATACCCCAATCTCTGACTTATCTGCATTTTAATCATATTTTTATTTATTACTGCATACAATAATTACTCGCAAAAAATAATTTCGATTCCATTTCTTTTACTCTCTATTAATTTATCTTTCATTAAAAACAAATGCTATACAATATTGTAACATCGTAAATTTTGAAGCAATAAATTTTTTTTTAAATGTTTTATCTCGTTCCATCTACTTTTATTCCGAATTATAATAATTAAGATATCACTTGAAGCAAGCTTCCATTTTTTAATATCTTGTGTGCATTCAAAATGGTGTGTAAAAAAGATGTTTTCTTTGTAAATTAAAATTATCTTCTCTCTTCTTGAAATTGAAATACGCATGTCGTATTTTATCTATAAATTAGCAACTTTATCTATTAAAAGTCATAACAAAATAACAACAGTAATAACAAAAAATATTTTAATTGCCACATTCAAAATTGGAACTGATTTGTCGAGAATTTAGACTGTCCCGGATTTTTCGCAGATTTGTACTAGTATAGTATATTATTCTCAATGAGTTAGGTATACGAATTTATATACCTGTTGATGGACCCTGCAATACTTCGCTATTGCGAATATCTTTCTCAGTTATCTCCTACTGCTTTAACCATTCACTACCGTATACCTCAACGTCGCAGTTAAAAATGCTACATTATATTAGTTATATTCAGATATTTCTCGGGCGTCCCCGACTTTTTCCACCATTTAAACTACTCTCTAAGCCAGGGGTGGCCAAACTTTTGACCTGTTCGGTCTACTTGCGTTAAAAATTATTTCTTGCGGTCGACTGCAAGGTAGAGTTTAAAAGTGACAAAATAAAACTATTTTGTGATAAATTTGTAAGAATTTATTAATGCAATGTAACATATAAAAAATTTGCATTCAGCTTTACGTTTTAGGGTGGATGTTTGACAATGCATATTCTCTACAAGCTTATCATATTGGGGAGTGTACGAAGTAATTGCGATTCGCAAACACGAACTTAAGTGGGCATCTGTTATGCGGGAACAAACGATGTTTTGTTTGTATTGCATTCATCGTTGAAAATGTTGATTCGCAAAGATAGGTAGAACCGAAAAACGACGTCAAATATAAAGCTACCTTTCTTAGGCACGGAAACGCGCGAAGCGAGGCGAGCCGCATTTAGTTGCCTGACTTACGTACATGCACGCAACGATACTGAAGCGTGTGAGTAGGTACCTAATTCAGTATAGTATAGTATAGAATACATCTCAAAAGAATGTTATTTTGTCATATTTTCCTATTCGCTTGATTTTACTCTCGCGAGCTAACTAAATCAGCTTCGCGGTCGACCGGTAGACCGCGGTCGACCTGTTGGCCATCCCTACTCTAATAAGCACTTCTGGCACTAATTAGAACAAACCTTTATATATTAGATTATGAAAAGTTAATTATTTTGTTCACTGAGTTTAGTCTTAGCAAACGTTTTGTAAATTGCCTTATTGTGCCTATGTTTTGTGTAGGTACTACAGGGATAAGTAGATTTAACGTGCGATTGTATTATATTTCTTGAGTTGCAATTACCCAATTATCCATTGTTTCCTGCCAACAATACTCCATAGTAAATGCTCGCCTTACTCAAATCTGAGGTTATGTTGGCTTATGGTTAGTTTTTTTACCCGTTTCTAGCACAGCAGCAGAGCTAAGACGACATAATTCTTTGGTAGTTTACCTTTCAACTGCGGCAGATACAAAACAATATTATCTCTTTGACAATCCAACTGTTAATTTTGTTTACATTACACACAAAATTATATAATCTCGTATATTTCATTTATTTGTATTTGAAGTCATAAATTGACAACAAAGTAGTTAATATATTATGTAAATATAATATAACTGCTACAGATTAAAAAATACAAAATTTGTTATTCCATATTAAATACGCAAAGAAAACAGTCGTGTATAATTTAATTAGTTTTATTTTATTTTATTTGAAGTTGAAGAAAATAATCAGTTTTGTTCTTATGTTAATAATGTAATTTAAATCATGTTTCTTTGTAGATAACATAAGTACTTATCTCAAGTTTTAAAATAAACCAAAGATAGGAATTCTTTCATGAAAATTTAATTACCATAATTGAAAATACTTATTTCGGATCTCGGTGCATGGGTGTGTAATTTAAAATTGTATTTCTGCGTATTTCAATGAACTTTTAATTTTATAAAATTGGAACTGATTAGTTATATGTATCACATCAGGCAAGCGATAAAGTGGGTAGAAACATTATTTTCTTTATTACTAATGCTTTATTTGAAATTTGTATTTCTTTTGTTTATATGTTTGACAGGTGGATAAATGTCGTAATTATTCAAGTTTAATAACATTCGAAAGGTAAATTTCTTTTGAAAAGCAATGATCCTGAGGCCAATATATTTTTTAATAAAGCTTCACAAATTCTTCAATTTTATTATCTGTTGATTTTTCACAGGCTGCGTGTGCTAGTATATCATAATAAATACTGCGTTTTTCAATAACCAAACATTTGTATTTCAAAAATATCATTCGATTATGCTAATTTCAAGACATCGAAAATTTAAATCATAGAAAAAAGATTCAAAATAACAATAGCAGTTGAAAATGCTATTGTGATATTTGCACTCCTTTGTTTTGTGAAATCGTTTTATGCAGTCAATTGCAGAATTGAAAAAAAGGAAACATAATTTTACATAACCAATAGGTAATAAACTGATTCACGCTTTGAGATAAAAAAGATAAGATAGTGGCATATTCGTGATACAACACAACAAAAAATTACACAATGAACAAATAATTGGAAATTCAGTCGTAATATTGTATTGATTGGTTCCTACTTACCGGAATGAATAAATATTTGGGTAATGCATTTTTTTTTAAATTTTTGCTGCGTTGTCACAATTTATGTGTATACATATTTAGGTAATATATTTCCTGAAATTTCCTCACATCTGTAGGTACTTACTTACAAGGAAAAATACATGCGTAATTATATAGAAAGCGTTTTTCGGATTTCCCATATAAACAATGTCACATTAATTAGTCATAAAACTGTTGTTCAGAAATAAACAATCAACAAATTATCGAAAGTCATCATAATATAACAAGCAAATATTACAAACGGAAGTTCTTTATATTTTCCGGTTTGCATATTAATTGACACATTATTTATAAACATTATCACTATAGGTACTGAAATTATTTGCTTTGTTTTAGCGTTCACCTGTCGCTACGTGTAATTCTATTGGTCCTCGTATTCTAAATATTGTTAATGTCGCTCGTTATTTGTTGGTGCCTAATAATTATATTGCGATCATTAAAGTTTTATATTTGAACTAATACATAGTTAGCGCCCAATATTCAGGTTATTTTTCACAAAAACGGCGCTATACAAATCAGCCAAATATTACTATAGTTATTTACTGCCTTCCAATCCGAGTTTTTACATCGTTTTCTTACCGTTGAAGTTCGCCACGACTAGATTTTTCACATTTAGTGTTTTATTTTGTATATATTTTTATGTGAAAATCGCAAGAATGCCAACTGCTCACAACCGTCTGACGCCAGTGGGCCTAAGACATACCCCGAAGATAGTGGGGAGAGGAAGGCGATGGGGAAGAGGAAGACGAGGTACCTGACAATTGGCTACATCTGGTCATCGAACATGGCAAAAGGCCATTTCAAGCAACGCGTGAAGTTTCGATTCTGAGTGGTAGTTTTTCAGCAGGGCGATACTAAATGGAAAGGAACTAGGAAATGTCTGCCCAGGACGATTGGGGTTCCGCCAATGCTTTATAAATTCTCTTATCGTTTCGTATATGATAGCGGTAGATTTAAAAAATGCATTCATCAAATGGGAATTAAATAAAATACGCAAATTGTTTTCTCACTGAGCGGTACAGTGCGTTGGTGAGTTGTTAAATAATTTATGACGTCCAGGTTTCGATCGAATTAGGACAGAATGCCAAATATTTAGGTCCCAACATGGAATTTCATTTCGTTCGAATTCATAAGGTTCTTTGTAGCTATACCAGTTTTTAGAATTTACAGTGGAATTACCGTACAACCGGAAACAATATTAGAGGATTAACGTTGCCATTAAATGTCAAAGAAACAATAGTTTTATGTTATTCAGGGTAGTCGCAGACTGAGAACAACAGGATACTTACAAATCGGGGAATTTTACAAAACCAGAAAATATCGGGTAATTTTAGAGAATCTTTGATTTTTCAAGAAAAACATTGATATAATTGCATAGTGGTAGTAATTGGACATATTTTTTTGATAGAAGTCAGTTTTGTAGTCGTGCAAATAGAACGTTTTATTCGTTTTGTAAAGCAAGTCTGTCTCAGATTTTTTTTAGAAAATCAGTCAAATGGTTAAAACGACTCAGAAAACCTCAAATTATGTTATTTTTTTTAAATTCCGAAATTGATTTTATTCGGCCCCTCTGTTGTCATATTGAATTATTTGATGAACGAATCCATATTTACGGCTAGTCTTGGAGGAAATATATTATTCCTCCAATGAGTTAGTTGTACACTAGTAGTTCTGTGAAAAGTAGATCTCGCGTCCAGCGAAGTCGAAACCAAATTTTTCTCTAAAATGATTTAAGTAGGTACCTAAATACCCACCTACTTAATTGTAAGCCGTATAATATTTTATGTAACCTTTTTTATATCGCAAATCAGGAATTAGACAATTTGTCCAAAGAAACGTCACTCAATGACAATTTTTTTCAAATTTTCTTCAGGCAGGTATGTAGTATGTTTTTATTACAATATTGAAAAGCTCCTTCAAAGTTAGCTATCTGGTCAAAGTAGGATTGCTTGAATAATTAAGGGGCTTGGGTAAAAAAAATACAGACAGATGAAATGCCAAACGGTAAAGTTAAAAGTTAAAACAGGACATCGTTATGCTTAGATTGCTCAGTCCACTAATGTCAATTTTTAAATACAACATCTCAATTTTATATTATTAACCTTCTTATCCGTTGTAAGAGAGATTTTCTTTTTATTGGGTCTGTGTCTGAAGTTTCTCGTAAACGCTTTCATGTCATTATTCGAGTAACCGAAAAAATCGAATGGTGAAAACAAATTATTGCCATTCCTGCATCCACAGTCCGTACCGAACGATCTTGCGTCAAACATTCATATATATTTATTTTTAGATTTGGACTTATAATTATACTTCAAAATTTTTCGCTCTCTATAAAAATTGAAAGAGCTACTGGGATGATTATTTTTTTCGATTCAGAAAAGATTTTTAATGTATAAAATATAAAAAAACGCAAATATTAGATGTTAACTACCTGCAAAATACGAGTTTTTTTTATAAACCAGAAGGAGATCTTTGAACAGCCAAATGATTTCAAACATTCCACGTGGCCCACTAACAGATGTCAAAATACTAAATTAGTAACTAAATTTTAAAAGAAGGGAGTAAATAAAATGGTCTACCTTAACCCATAACTAACGTTATAAATACGCATTTTTGAAGTGAAACTTCTTTACGCGCGTCATGCAATTTCGAGGACCGGAGTAAAACCGACTCATGACCGAAACGAAAATGCGGGTACCCCCACCACCGATTAAAGTTCATTTGATCTAGTCAAAGTTTTGAAGTAACATATAAATGCTTCTTAGCTCATCCCGACAACTGGCGTTGGTGGTGTAATGGTCAGCATAGTTGCCTTCCAAGCAGTTGATCCGAGTTCGATTCTCGGCCATCGCACATTATTTTTTTGTTTTTAACGCCTTTTTCATTCAATATCTTATTTTTTAGTAGGTCAGAACATTTTTTAAAAGAAAATAATATTGCAAAATAATAAAAACACTTATCTCACTGTGATAAAACATTACTCCGCTAGAGCGCGCTTTGCGTTATTGTGTTGGATTAAAATTATTATCTAATCCGTATATTATGATAATTGTATTACATTTATTTAATTAATTTATTTATTTTGATAATATGTAATAATTTACAGAAAAAAAAATTAAAACTATCTCCCTCTGATAAAATATCCGTTCGCTAGAGCGCACTACGCGATCTTGTGTGGGATTCTATTTCTGTACATTGTACATTATTTTTAAAAATATATTATATTTTGGGTGTGATGTAGGTAACATTATAAAACATAACAAGCTCTCATATTTTCAGAACCTACATAATATAATCAATTTATGCGGCTTTGCTTACAGTTGGTGCTCAGCGTGGTTGGCTTTCAATCAGTTAAGCGAGGTTCGATTCTCGGCTGTGGCATTTTTGAAGTGAAACCTTGTTGAGGTGGGGGAGCCGCTCACGAACGTTCTCTCTCTTCTCTTCTTTCCTCTCTCTCAGACACCAGCGAACTGCGCCACGCCAAGCATCAGCTGAAACTAGAAGTTTCACTTCTGTCTTGCGTAGGCTTGACACACCCACTTTTTGTTTATTCAACTTAATGAAAATAATGGAAAATAAAGCGATTAAATATTAATAAACGCGTAAAATACTTCATGTTGGATATGACATTATGGAAGTTGATCGATGTGAAGTTAGCTGTAGGTAGGTACTGCAAAACTAAAAAAGAAAATATAACCTGGGGCTGTGGCTAGTTAGAAATTAGGCACGAAAATCAAAAAATTATTGGCTGTAAAATTAGCAAGCAAACCTCTAATCAGAATCTCAAATTAAATTTATTACATAGCTAGTAAAAAGTTTTTTATAAAAGTCATATGTCAAAAAAATATATATTTACAATCTAAATAATGAATATTCAGGATTTTTAATTTTATAAAAGTAAAACTGAAATCAGTGTCTAGAGTTTTAAGTAAATAAAAAACAGCATAAAAACTCGCATTTGTTGAATTAATTTTAAAAAATGGGTGTTTGGTAAAACACGAAACAGCAATTAAACATGTATGCGAGTGGCTCATTGCGCCAATCTGCCCGGATATGGACGTTTTATGAACATTAACTCTGAATTATATTTTTCATGCATGTCTTTCTGGCAATTGCGAAAGCAATGAAAATATTGTTTTATTAAAAACATAATAATTTAATGGGTTTGAGTTTTAACATCTAAAGGCGTACCGCTCATTATGCAGCTCTGTTGCCTCTACCTTTTTCTCATAATCGACCCATGTATCAGAAAGAGATGTTAGATTGAGGCCATCAGCAGCAGAACCATAGTTTAATAGTAAGTATATACATGAAAAAACCGAATATGAACAAAGTCCTAGAAATAGTAAACATAATTATTGTTGTTTAAATAAGGGTAACTTGAAATAAAATCAAAATGTTCACATAAGAATGTTATAAAATTGCGCAGGTCAGTTAAATTTTAACCCTTTTCGTGCTAGAATAATTAAAATGGTTGAACTTAATAATAACGATGATTGCTTTACTTCTATAGCGCCGTTTCGTGTGAAAACCACCGAAGGGCGCTTTACAACTTAATTTATTTAAACTATAACATAGGCTTAAAACTAATAACTTACAGCAAAGGTTTATTACCTTTAGCTTTAAATTAAGATTTATAACTTGTGACTTCTAGTGATTTTCAACTAAAAAGACTTACTTATTTGTGACTTAAAACTAATACACATTTATGACCAAGTAAATTTTTACCATAAACATAGATATCGTAACATTTAAAAAATACAAAATGATAATTTGTTTAGCGCCGTTTTTGTAAAAAATCACCTCAAGGGCGCTGTAATGTTGACACGTTGATGTCTGTGTGAAGTAAAATTCAAAAGACGCAAAGTTATAATAATAAAAAAAATTAGAGATTGGTAAATAACTCATTAATTTATTAAAAATTTTCAAAGGTGACCTTAATAATACTTCAATTCGAGATAGCTCCTCAACCTCCCAGTTAAAATTTTCGAAGGTGACCTTTACTAGATTAGCGCTATTGCAAAATAACGCACAAACTCGCCCCATTGATGAACGCTTTTTGCACAATATTTTAGCTTTACAATTAATGGTTTGTATTATTATTTTATTACGATCGTTTTTTATGAAATACTTATCTTCCAATGGTCATTAATGATATAATTAAAACCATAAAACATTGCAAAATTAGATTATTTGCAGACGATACATTAATCTATATTTCATGTGAAGAATACATAGATGCAATCAATAAATTAAATGAAGACCTACAAAATATAGCGAAATGGCTGAAATTAAACAAATTAAAACTGAATGTCAACAAAACAAAATATATGGAAATAGGCAACAAAACGCATAACACAGAGTTAAAATTGACAATTAATGGCGAAAAAATTGAAAAAGTAAAGGAAATTAAGTACCTGGGTGTGATACTAGATTCAAAACTAACTTTCGCAGCAAATTTTGAATATGTGCTAAAGAAGGTATCTAAAAAAGTCAATTTTCTTAGAAGATTAAGAAATAAACTAAATGGAAACACTACAGAGCTGATTTATAAAACTATAGTTGCTCCACATTTAGATTATTGCTCTACTGTGTTGTATTTGGCCAATGAAGGAAACTTGAACAAGCTAGATGTTATACAGAATAGAGCTATGAGATGTATACTAGGAAAAGGAAAATACGCAAGCATAGATCAAATGAGAGAACAGCTAAATTGGATTTCTATTAAAAAGAGACTATTATTTAATGTGTTAATTTTTGTACATAAAATCATGAACAACCAAATGCCAAAATATTTTAAGGATGAAATTGTTTTTAATAGAGATGTTCATAATTACGAAACCAGAAATGTAAATAGGATTAGATTGCCACATATGAAAAAAACAAAATCACAGAACTGCCTAATGTACAAAGGACTAAAAATATATGATGAAATGCCTGAAAGTCTGAAGAATGAAGGAAGAATGAATGTATTTAAAAAGAAATGTTATATTTATTGTAAAAATATGTAAAATTACAAAATGAAATATGATCTTGTTTATATTAGTTTATATTCAAATGTATAAACTAACTCAATAAATAATAAAAAATAAAAAAAAAAGACAAATACCAAAAAAATAGACATTAAAACTCACGAATTCAAATCACGTTTGTAATTGCCGTAACGAGGTTGATTGAAGATATTATTTACTGTTAATTGTATGAAATTGTTGAATCAAAATCTCACAATGTTTTTAAACTAAGAACAAAAATATTAAGAAAATTAACAAATTGACATTAATAATCAGATTACTCTTATGTTAATAGGTCAAATAATCAGATCACTCTCATTTTAATAGGTCAAATCGATAAGAATAGAAGACGAAGATGTCTGGATGGACAAATTTATGCAGCGATTTTGAAACGAACAACCTATTTAAGGTTGCAGGTCGCATTGGAAGTAGAAGATAACAATTTGTATCTCCCAATTGTCGCTCCATTCTTTCAATAGAAGTTTATGACGTGGCATAGAGTTAGTATAATGTAATAAAGTGGATATGACGATGTCATATCCTATACGTCGACCACCGCAACGAATTTGTTACTCGTACATCTATTATATAAAATATCTATTATGTCTTGGTTTGACCTTGGGAACTGTGAGTCTCTTGTGCTGTTAACTGGAAAAAAGGATTGAATTCTGCATAATGTCAATAATAATGCTTTTCGTTCAATACCAATGTGTATGTAGTATTTTTATAATAGTGTGCGTCACAGAAACGTTTTTATTATGATAACAAGTCATAATGGACTCGATAACAAACCTTTATTCTTTGGAATATCATTTAGTGTACAGTGCATCGTAAAACAGGCATTTCATCACTTGTCATACCAAACTAAAAAATTTATTTGCGCAAGTACAAATGTAGCGACTTTTGAATTGCGAGGAAAAATTTTGAAAGGTGTAAAATAAAAGCTTGCTGATATTATTTAATCTCCATGAGAATGAGAACTTTTCCTTTTTGATTATTATCACTGTTTATCGAGAACCATTTTGTTTGATGTGGGTATCAGTCTATGATTATTTTTACTTGATACGCCTTTTTATGTACTCTCCAATATTTCTTTTGAATTGGGGGCCTTCCATTTAGCCTTCTGATCCTTTTGATACCATCGCTCCAATTCTGCTGTGGTCTTCCTTGTGGCTTGGTGGTCTTGAAGCGTCTACTTAAGGCCCCGTAGTAAGTGTCTTCAAAGATGGTTGGAAAGGGTGATATGTAAATACGAATGTTAGAGGGAGCGCACCAATATTCAAAAACGATAACAATTAAGCGAAAATATTTAATAAAATAGGACTCGTTTGAAATGGGGCTAAAATCTTTCAAAAAATGCTTTAGTTGTATTTAAAGATACACTGTGATTTTTTTCATGTATATAACATATTAAATAACAGAACTATACGCGTTGTTAATAATTTTCGGAGCTTACTTTGCGATTTTTTTCTATCGAGGGAATTTCATATAATTAACGTTTCGGCACAAAAAATGTTCAGTTATTATCTTCAAACATAATATTTTATTTTGTAACATAAAAACTTAAGGAGTTTATTAATTTTTATTTTTATTTCTTGCTAGAGCAATCCTGTTACAAAACTCATTGTAGGACGAGATGAATTTACAATACATATGTGGGAGTTAATAGGTACAATTTTACATTTGGTATTTTGATATCAAAATTGTAAGTTTCACATATGAAACAATACAAAAATAGAAAAAAATTATTATTATAAGTTTCACATACAAAACAGTACACAAATAGAAAAAGGGAGGTTAAGTAGAACAAACAAGAAGAAACAAAAAAGGAAACAGCCAGGGATATACACATAAGCACAGAGACAAAGTAGAAATTTAGAAGTAGGTACTTACCCACTAACGAGAAATTTGTTATAAATCGGTAGAAATTGGGTATGCGGGGGGCAGCGGTTAACCGACAAAGAGAGTGTTTTTTTTTAAATTTCCATTTAAGTTGTTGAACAAAATTAATTATCGATTCACACCATGAAGCGTAAGAGAAGGCAGATGGATTAATCGTACAAATTTTCATCCGGATTTACTGAAAAAACCGAAATCAGCATTCCTGCAACGCTTCATTCATTCAGGTATAAAACCCATATATTAAGATAGCTTTTAGATGAATCACTTGTATGCCTGTTTAAACACAACGATCTTCTGGTTGCTTCGCTAGAATGTGTATTTAGTAAATAATTGCATATTGTAGCTAAGCTTGTGTTTAATTTACACGTATCAAAGAGATTCTGAAATGAAATAATTTTCTCGGAAATCTGTGTTCACTTTACTCACCCTTTATTATGTACAGATAGTCTTGTACTAACACGTGTTCCGATTATTTTGCTAGATCACATGGCCAGATTCATTGAGTTGCATGCTAAAAAATATGCAAATTTCCATGAGATGGCCGACGCTAAATTAGCATAATATCTTTGGTGACGTAGCGTTTCAAAAAACATGTCTCACTGACGTGCAAACACCGTTGATACGTTTTTGTTACACAAAAATCATGCAAATTATGAAATCTATGAAGATAATAAGATAGATGAGATCATTCTGCACTCGATTTAAATTTCAAATATTTAGATTGTTAAATAACTAGATCGCGTTTTCAAACACATTTTTTGTTTATTATAATAAATCGTGTAAAAAAACTCTTATCAAAGAAAATGAATTAATAATGGATGAAGACTATTTAATGACAGCATATTCGTGAAATGCCAGCCATAAATAAAACAAGCGAGTTAATTAGTTAATCAATCAAACCACCCGGGTATATTCACAATGGGAATACGAATATTATCTTGGAACTAAAATCAACTTCATCTACATACAAACTACAAACATTAATATAATATCTTTGTCCTAATTATAAACGGTGGTATGCTGAGAGTTCTTGCTTTTGTGAGAAAATACAGAACTAGGTAAGTACATAAGGCGACAGAAGACTCTAATAACTGGGGTTTGCTCGAACCTAACGTTTCGGACAGAATTACAGTGTCCCTCAACAAGGGCAGTTGTGTAGTCCGTTGTAAAACGTCGAAAGAGGTAGCACAACACGGCATATGTGAAAATCTCATATCATATCTAGGTAAGTACTGTTTTTATCTATCTTATGAGAAATTGGACAAAAAGGGTTTTTAGAGCTAACATAATATGGCCCTGGCCTGGCACTGGCTGTGAGTTTAGTTATATCCTCACTTTCGATTTCAAGGTTGTTTGTGAAAAAGAGTGACTTTACGAATATTGATTCTGGAATACCTCAGGGCAGTATATTGGGCCCGATACTCTTCCTGGTATACATAAATAATATAGGTATATTTTTTAAAGAAATACAAACTTTCCCAAAAAATATTTGAAAATCTCCTACTACCACCACAGTAAGCAAAAAATGTTGCTTGTGTTGTGATGGAGGACTTAACCAGCCGAGGAATTCAACACACGACGCCTGGGTGGGACCCAAACGCGATGTCAACTCAGCCACCGACCGTTCAAGAGCAGCGGTGTGCTTTCAAAATAAGCATATTTTTAGGTATTATTGACATGTTTCAACTTGATCATGTATGTATTTACTACAAGCATTAAAAAAGGTACTTACAGGTTATGTACCACGCATTGGGGAGTATGTTATGTGCTAATTCATTACCACCAGGCCACTATATGCAACCAAAATGTACTAAACGAACTTACGACCTTTTTCAAGTACAGCAACGATATTGTATTTCACTTAACACTATTATTTTTTGTACGCATTAATCTTCATTATGTAGCGCATTTTTACGTAGCCATTCCCTTTCACGGATCATTGTTGAGCATAATGATTATAGTGAATTCAATCAGTATAATTAAACACTTATTTTTTTACGTTTTCGTGCGAAACTTTCGGTTAAATGGGTGCCTGTAAACAGATATGACTTATTACTCAATTATAAATTGTAACTGCTTAATAAAGTTGTACAAAATGCATTTTTATGAACACTTTTAACTTTAATGAAGCGATTGGCCTTGGCGATGTAAAATATAATATTATTGTCATATCATTCATGAAACCTTGTACTAAAATGGAGCAATGCATCTATTTGTTCTGAATGGTATCCATTTTTAAAGAATTCCATGACATTAATTTCATCTTCGAGGATGTGATACTAAAATGTTTTCCGTGTTATTGGGTTAGTCTCATTTTACCGGTACCTACAGTTTGAAAATGATTTTATGTATAATGTATTGAATGGTCACCTAAAATTTGAGGATTTTTGGCTTAATGGATTTCGAAAGTATGCTAAAAGCAAAAGTTATGATTCATTCTGACTTACATGTAAAAGTTTGGTGTCCATCTCCCCGCCGCGCCGGCTGCAGTACTCCGTGGCCTGTGGCTGTTGAGATGTGGGAGAGGTCGAGGGGTCATATGAATTAAAGTAAACGACTCGGTGTATGATGATAAAGTGGGCAGCGGTGGAATTATTACATCACCGAACCGTGGCGGGTTTATTGTACCAATGTGGATAATGGCCAACTCACCATTATGCTCATTGTGTACTATTACTTTCCGGTGGTGAAGCTAGATTTCATCTGCTTTGAAATCCCTGAATATGTTTAAACCCGGTCTGAGACGTTTGCCCTGTTCTGGTCTAAAAATCTGGTCTTCTCCGAAATACAGCAGGACTGACATGTAGGTCTATATAAAAAGCTACCAACCTTGACCTTGGATCTTCACTATATCGGTGTAACGGTACCGCTGACAGCTTTGTTGAAACATCTCCATCTTTAACAACGCATACATTAGACAGAGAAGATGAAGCGGACCTCTCAGCAGGACTGTTGTATGCCGCTTGCCGTTGCAGAACAATTATGGGTCGACAGTTGGTGGATTTCCTGCAAACAGACATATAAAGAAAGTGAGATGCGCTTTACTATATGGCTTCTTCTTCGAATACTTGTTAGTTAGTGTTCTAATGGTAAGAGTTCTTATTATGCGAATCAGTTATTACAATACTAATTTCCTAAATTTTGTTCAAGCATATAACTAAAAGAACAAAAATAAGGAAATATGCAGTTTAAGAAGAATTAAACAACAAAACATAAATACCTCGACTTATCCAGTTTTTTCTCTCTGTTAATAACGTCAATTTAACGGATATTTACCAATGACGTAAGTCTCATAATTTATTTTGGAAGTGCTAGTGATGATAGTACAGTATTAAAAGTTCAAAGTACACGCTTGCTCTTCTGTTTTGGTAGGTACAATCAATTATTGTTTGGCTTCTTCTGATCGCTGGAATTCGTTAGATGTCTTTAAATAATAGCATTCATAAATTTAGTCCCAACCGATTAATGTGCTATTTGACAATGGTTTTGCATGCCCATGTAATTGAGTCTTCTTGGAGAGTATTTAGCTTCTAATTACGGCTTGTTTAAAATAGTGATGGAAATAAATGGGACGTCGATTAGTAAAGATCAAAATGTAAAGAATCTGTGGAAAAAAAGAAAATGATTTTGGGTAGATCAAACTAAAGAACAGCTGTTGTGGTAGGACCACAATATGGGAGCTTTTTTGGGTCTGACAAAAGATTAACGAAAACTGTGGGCCTGACTTACTTGTTTCAATCACAGATGGTCAGCTATTCTCGATCCATTCTGCGATGCTAACGAAGCAACGCTTTTATTATTATTTTTCATTCAGCTGAACAAACTAGTTATTTTCAAGTACAGTGCATCATAATTTACGTGTCACGGCAATCATCATCAGTTATTTATGCTCTGCGTGGAATATTCTTTGTGCATTTGTCACATGAGAAAAAAATCAGCATTGAATTGCTCGTAGCTATTCTAACCTTGCTGACCGAGACACGAAGCTGTTATCATTATAATGGAAATATAAATACAGCATTCAGCTTGTTACATACGCTGATAATACGGGGAAATAACCACGTTTGATTGAATTCTTCGAAAGGCAATTTATTTTCCGTATGGATTAACAGTTTGGAAAATACTGATCTTTGAATGAAATCAATTCCTGAGATCACCGCTAACTGCTACACATTATCTTCTGATGTGTTGTGGAATCTGTTTACGGTAGTTGTGACTTAGCTTATCATTAATGGTCTATGTCGTTTTTAGGGAACGCTATGGGGACAGTTTTTTCTTGAAAAAGAAATAGTGAATCTGCGTCTTAACATTTTATACGAGAACGGGTCGTAAAAACGACTCGTTCTCGTATAAAATATGTCAACAGTATAGAAGTCGAGCATCGAAAGGATGTTACTGAACAAAACAATCATGAGTACAAACGTAATTGGTAGGATAGGATCTAGATTCTAGATGTTAGATATAACGCTCGACTTTTGCGGTTCTATGCTCTCCTAACTCAATAACTCATACAATAAATTTATTCCAAGGATGTTCGTAATATGTGTATTTTAATATTAAAACCTGAATATCTTTTGTATCCAGTTTCCATCGTGATATTTCGAAAGGTATTCTTATCGTCGACGGACACCAGTGCTGGATTGGAATGAATTCGAGAGAGGTTTCTAAGCGAAAAATCGTGAAGACATTACTCGTTACGGTGCCATCTTCCGCATCCAAGTAGATGTGAATATTGCCAACTAGTTTCCAGAAACTCTTTGTTAAAAATGTTAAAAAAGGTTGCTATCAATATTATAATACAAATGTTATATTCATAAGGAGGCTGGTTCGCGACAGACCCACTGTCGCAAAAGTGTACTAAATACAATTTTCTGACATAACAAGGATTCTTGCAAAGTGTGCAATACATTATCATTGCCTTATTCTGGAACGAATTGTGTGGGATAAACGTTGTCCCGATGCATGGGCCGCCTGGGGCCTGTCGACGCGTGGTCCGCACGGTGCCGCGGCCGCCGCTGCCTCTGCCGCTGTTCCGACCCAGCGCCCATATGATCCGAGCTCTCCGTTCCGCTGGCCGACTCTCCCGTATCGGTCACATCCATCACATCCCATCTCCCAACAACTGAACGCGAGCTTCATCAGATTAGTCTACAGCGCTACACACATCACCCATCACCAGTGCTTCGTTCTCACACACTCTCACTGAGAGACCGACTGCCTGGTGCCTGCACGCTAGTCGTCTCTCGTTCTAGAAATCATCTCGGAGCCGAGAGACCACTTTCTTGTCATGATTCGCGAAATCAAATTTCTTTCCTTTTTTGGTTTTATTGGTTTCTTCTTAACGGGCTTCTGTTTTTTATTAACATTTCGGACCGCAGTACAGCATTTAGTTTATGGTGAAAATCGATGCGTTTAAATAATTTGCCCATGAATAACCTTAGGTATATTTACGTGTTTTTGTCTTGCATTTACTGCTCTTAGCACGCTGTTTACTGTTCGCAGTAGGTTATTAAGATGCCATTAACGGGCAATTCGGTTAAACCGGTCTGGAAACAACCTGCCCCTTTTTCGTATCGCCCTGCCGTCATTCCACGAAAACATTGGTACTTACTTATTGCTAATTTGCATATTTATCAATGAGCAATTCTGACATATCCACGGATAAAATTGATTATACGACACAACCACTCAATAGATAATACACACTAGAAATGTCTTCTACGTAGATTTGTATGAAAACAAATGTTGCCACTGATTTAGTTCCTGTTGGTTCTCCCAAGTGCATGTGCATGGCACGCGCTCTATCTCTCTTATATTTGCCTGACATCGTATATCGCCATCCCATTTGAACGAAATCAAAATTTTATGATGATGAAACACTGTTTTGTATTTGAAGTTTAAGCATAGAATGGGCAGACTTTTGGATCACGAAACTCCCGGTTACGTATAGGGAAATGCCAGTTCATAGAAAACTTTGAACGTCATTAACGCAAAGCATTTTCTATCAACAGTTGATAGAAAATGCTTTAGTTTTAACCAGTGATCACATTATCCAACGTCCTCTGTTCTGTCTAATTATTTTCAATTAACAAGCACTCGGGCTCCAATTTTGTTCACTAATAAGGCAAACTTCACATTTCATGAAAAAACCAAAAATATTACGGAATCTTCCATTAAGCCCCCCCATTCCCAATTTCTACCGATTTATAACAAGTTTATCGTTAAGTTTTTAAGTTCGAAAAAAAATCGTTTTATTCTATAATATTTTTTGATAACGTTTAATATTTATATATTGCAATTAATGCTTCTGATTTCATCTCGTAATTTATTAAAGAAACCTTTTCCCTGGTGAGTATAATGGTGTTGGGCCAAATAAGTGTTTAGTTTAGGGCATGCGAATATATATTTAAGTATAGTACGATTTTCCGTTATGAATGAGTATTTACCCCTTTCTTTTATAATTTGAATAGAATTTTTCTAAAATATGTTTTTATGCCCACTCAACCACTGACCGGTCAGTGGTTGAGTGGGCATAGCGCTTGGGTCTCACCCGAGCGTCGCGTGTTCGATTCTTCGGCTGGCTAAGTCCTCCATCACAACACAAGCAACATTTTCGGCTTTCTGTGGTGGTAGTAGGAGATTTTCAAACATTGTTGGGTTATCCGTGACCCGGGAATGTTTGTCTTTCTTTTTAAAAAAAAAAAAAAAAAAATATGTAGGAACTTTGAATTCTTCGAATACGCGCTCAGTGGGAAAGTCTGGAGATTTGTCAGTATTTTTTATTTTTTTTATTTATTTTTTTGTGTTTAATTCGTAGAACTCCATTTAATTTTTTTATAAATTTAATTTAGATTAAATTTGATAATATTATTATTAAGTTCTGCAAGTGTTTTAGTTTTTTATTATTGTGGCAGCTGTTTCGGCTTACAAGGCCATTTTCAAACTGTGGTTAGTCCACATTGAGACGACGTTTTTATACTATTTCAAATGTAAATTTTGAAGTTGCATACATTGATTTATTACTGGTTACACCGATGACATGATCTATTGTTGGTTAAACCAATCTATGTTTTCCCCTCAGTAAATGGTAATGGGTTCTTAATTATTTACTAATGACTTTATTGCTATGAATTATTTGGGTGCATTATACTGCTTGGGTTTTGCAAAATAATGGTTAAAATCTTAGGTCTATGAATAATTCTCTGCCATATTAACTGGTGAACACATTATTACATACTAATTTCAATTAACAATCACTCAGCTTTCATTTTCTCTCAGCATTTTTGATCACATTAACCGACGAGGTTGACGATTCTATAAAGCGGCAAATCCTCCATTCAAGGAAAAGTTAAAGACATATTTTTACGCGGTATTCTCTACCGTGTCCAATTGTTTTTAATTAAAAATTTATTACGACTTCAATTTTTATTAAACGGCATCCTCTATTAACCAGTGAACCCATTATCCGGCGCCTACTATGTTGCCCTATTATTTTCAATTAATAAGCACTCAGGCTCATGTCGTTACTGTGACGTAATAGCCTAATCTATATGTTGACAAGCACTGCCTAAGCCACAATGCAAGCTTGTCAGTTAGACCCAAAGGTCAACTGTACGGCCTTGCTCTGTTGTGTAGGCACAACCGACAAAAACCGGCGATGCTTTCTCTTCAAAGGTCATTTCGCTAATGATACCCATAGCATATCAAATCATTTATGATTTATTTATTTTCGAAAATAAAAATGAGTTTCATCTCTCTGATAGATTTTTGTTGACTTAATTCAAAACTGCATTTTTTTGTTGTTTCGCCCTTCGAGAATGAATATACTATAAATATGTAGAAAATAATTTAGAATCTATATATTTAAAAATGAATGTTTCTTTGTTTGTCTCTTTCGCGTTCCTATACCATTCATCTGATTTCACTGAAAATTTCGAAATTTCAGTTTGAATGGTGGAAAAAGTCGGGGACGTTCGAGAAAGACATTTTGAAAAATATTTTGACTTATAAAAAATATGTTCATGTAGATAAAAAAATATCGATTCTAAAAATATAAATATATTTCTATATTATTATTCTTAGAATTAGTTAAACGTTCTTGAAAAAGCATTAAATAGCAATAGTATACGCTCCACGATTGGTCGAAAGAATTCTGACGTCACATGTGTCGTGACTTGTACGTTCAACGGATCACCTATGGTGCATCTCTTTCTATTACATGAGAGATGGTCGGTTTAGATGAGAGAGGTGTATAGGCCAAAGGTTTATTTGGGTTTGTCAAATATATGTACGTATTTGTTGTTATTATTATATGAAATGGATTTCTAAAGATACATATTCGTATAGTGCTTTATAATAATATGTTGTTTATTGCATAACTTAGAAGTTTTTATTATTATACATGTCACATAGCATGTGATACACTTCAGGCCGCCGGCCGCCCAGAAAGGTCTCACAGTGAACTGGGCTGTAAACCGTTATTTTACTTTTGGTCTTTACTTTTCTGCGCGGTGGTCCTGAATTAGCGCGTGGAACGTCAACAAGTAGCGACGGCAATACCGTACAAGTACCGTACCGGGCGGGAAAAGCAAATATTCTTTCTTAAAATATTAATTTAACTATGAAATCTTAATCAATTTTCTTTTTTTTATTAACATCAATTCTAATAGACGGTTAACATTGGTAAAAAAATTACTGGAATTCCTTGTTGAAGAATTAAAATTTTTTCCATACAAAATGCTTGAGCGTCGTGGTTTTCACAGTTCTAATGACGTCACACCACACCCCGCCTCTTACCGCTCGGATTCCGCTCGTTTTGGCGGGCTTAATAAAATTTAAACTTTGAGAATTAATTTAATTATGAAAACAAACTTTAAAAAAAAAAAAAAAAATACCAGTATTTAAGTTTGAATGCGAACATTGATAAAAAAAATTTAAAAAAAATGGACTCAACTTCCTTATTGGGGTTTGCTCGACGGTCTAATTTTAATTATTTCTGATGAACGTATTACTAAAATCCAAAATGTTTCTAGAGGGATCGTTCACTTACGTCGTTAAGCCCCCGCATACCCAATTTCTACCAATTTATAGCAAGTTTCTCATTAACTAAAAAAAAAATATTTTTGAAGATAATACCAATACATTTGTTATGCCGAAACGGTAATTTTATGAAATTTCCTCGATAGAAAAAAATCGCAAAGTAAGCTAAGAAAATTATTAAAAACATGTTTTGTTGTTTTATTTAATATGTTATAGGCATGAAAAAATTGTGTCTTTAAATGCAACTAAAGCATTCATCGAGAGATTTTTAACCTATTTATTAGAGCGGTCCCTCTTCGTGTTTACATATCTCCCTTTATTACGTAAACATTCGTGTTTACATATCTCCCTTTCAAACCACTTTTGAATGCTTACTGCGGGGCCTTAAGATTCACTTTATTTTAGAGATTTTATAGGGCTAAATTTAACCGCAGGTCTGCCCAATACACCGGGGCTGCGCTTCGCATATTTTTACTGTCTCGTCTTAACGCATTGTCTCTGCACTGGAATGAGATATGGAGTCAGACTATATTTGACAACCTCAAAACTTTTCCCCAAACCATTTATAAGTCCCTGAGCAACGCAAGGTACACATCGGCTAGTATACAATACAGAACAGTGTCTGTGGGTTTTTCTTACACAAATCTGCAGTTTTATTCCGAGACTGGTGAAATTTTGCGTATTTGCCTTCAAAACAAAAAGAAGAAAGCTCGGCCAATGCCGGGTGCTTTAGCTGGTCTTTTTTTATTTATAGCAAATAACTCTTGAATGGTGAAATCATGAAATTTGCATAGCTTATCTATCTGGATACCATTGGACAATGAATCATTTTCATCCAGCAAAATAATTCCCATCATAAGCGTTGACGTATCCATCCTAAATAAGAAAATAAGTTCGCTGAAGAAGAGAAACAATCGAACGGTTGGCTCTGGCGTCAAGAAATTTGCGCAGCAACTTGTCTTGAATGTTTGGGTAACTGCGACTATTTTCTTCTAGCAACGTGATTTCAACCATGAACTACGAAGCTTCGAACTATTCGCTGTAGACAGAAAAAAGAGTGTAAACATTGGGCGAAACCGGGTAGTAGTGTCAGGTACCATGTAGACTACCAACATCATTGCTCTGCTCATTGAATGCAACACAACTAGCTCTGTCTAGAAACATTATAAATATGATGTAGTGACCCGTCCTGGTGCGTACTTTGTTTGATATCATTATCATATATCATAACGATCATTCGTTCGTATTCAATCACTTATAATAACAATGATTATGATGTTCTATCCATTGTGCCAATCAGCCTTGAATCGTAACTACGATCGTCTTCCGTATATGCCTACATATTTTAAATATTATTTTGTTTCTTGATACCAACATCTTGTAACTATGCTTGTAATACGTAGAAAGAGATGTTACCAAGGAGCTCTCCGTGGTTGAATCATTGGTAAGTAATAGTAAGCTTTTTTAACATTTGATATAAAAGTTTTTTTTAGGGCAACTACCTACAGGATGGCGTAAAAGTCGTATTTTAATATATCAACTATTTCGCGGTGTTGTCGCAAGTAGTCTACTTTAGTTTGTATAAGATCAACATTTGTATGCATAGTCAACAGACTATAATGAAAAAATATTGATAAAATTGAAAAAAAAAACTTAAATCAGTCCATTGTAAAAAAACAATGTAGGAGTACGTTAAATTTGTGTGATGGTATGCATGATAACTTTCAGCAGCCAAAAAATCACTCGTTTAGAAAAGTTTTTTTTAAATCTGATATTGAATACATTTCCTGTACACGGTGTTTTTAGTTGAGGATAGTATATATATGTAGCGAGAAGGGGGTAAAGAAAAAAGGTATCTTTGATGCCTGTATGTCTGAAAACTGTACGGAAGGAGGGAACTTGCAGAAGACCCCTTTTCCGCGCTCCTGGTACTGCGTCCTGAAATGTCTGGGGGCGTTTCGCGCCGTTTGCGATTGCTACGTTCTTTTCCCATAATTCTCTGTATCGGCTCGCGTTTTTTTTCTCATGTGTATACACAACATAACATTGCCGAACATAACCTTTAGTACCGCCCGTTGCGCTATTTCGATGGCAATAGGATTGAGGATGCTGCAATACCCCAGAAAAATATGGAATATGAAATGGAGCGACAAGGAGCGTAGTGCATAGTTTTAATTAATTTATTACCAAGGTTAGATCTTAAAAGTTTTTGGTTCTTCTATAAGAGTAGGCACTCCAGCACACATAAGGGCCAATGTGCATCCCTAAGTATTTGATTCATTCCACCCTTTCTATTTTCTGGCAGGAACAGGAGGAAGTGCCTGGGGTGCATGAACTGGGGTAAATAGAAAAATGTGTCAATATGTTTTGTTTTTGAGATGTTCAGTATCAACAGATTATTTTAAAGTCATTCACTCCCTTTCTAGGTAAGTTTAGCCGCCTCTTACAAAGGAATAAGCTACAAATATTGCATCTGAAACTGCTTCAGAACTAGTTTCAGATGAACATGAATTGTGGACTGTAAATGAGTTAAACGATACAAAAGTAAATGGTGTTTTTTAGAATTGGGTAATAATTGGGTATGTGTAAGGTATGAAAAAGGGTATGTAAAGAATGAAAACAGGATGAACAATCACTTACCAGGAAAGAGCACACAACACAACATAGTGAGTTCAAACACGACACAATCACAATATAATACGAGTATATATGAGTTCCACCTCGAAACCTCGAGGTAACTAATGCCACAACAAAACAAAGGAGTACTTAAACGATACCAAGCACTTCCAATATAGTCCTACTTTCAAAGATAATGTACACGAAAGCCACCAACATGCTTCCAGTACTTAAATCCTTCTTCGTTTTTTTACAAACGTTTTTTTGCACTCGAATTTGCAGTATTCTTGCTATTGTTACAAATTTCAAACACTTTCCCACCTTGGTGATGATTAGGGATAGGCAAGATAAGAACTGGATAAATGATATGCCAGTAGGCATTCTCATCGCAAAACCAAACAACAAATCTAGTAGCTGTGTCATCAGCTATTATATATGAACCTTGCGGTATAAGATTACAAAGATCATTTATGTATACCAGGAAGACTATCGGGACCAATATACTACCCTGAGGCACATCAGAATCAAGTTGCTGAAGTTGCTCAATTTACAGTTAATTCTTAGATTCTTTGTGAGCTTTTGTTAAGATGACTTTGGAATCATCATGTCCCAAAAAAATAAACGCGATTAAAAGTATCCATTGACTACTAAATTACTGACAGAGAGCTAAGCTCCTTTGCTCCTGAGTTTTCTTTGTCGCTGATTCTAAACCCGGGGTGTGCAAATAATATTTTATTTCAGACCTTCCTCTTTTCCCTCTCCTTCCCCTCCCTTCTTCATACAATCTCACATACCTCTCAGGGATGCTATAGTTCCTGCAAAAATATATTTTTTAAATCTTTTTAATTATAATATAATTATACAGTTGCGAAACAAGACGTGCACAAGCCGATCCTGATAGTACTAAATAGCAATTGAAGTAGCCTAAAACGCGAGCACGCGTCACCCAGCTGCACGATATAATTCACCAATTGGCCATATTACTCTTGAGAAGTTTGACATTGTAGCGGACCAGTTCTTGTCCTATTCCGGATACCGCGACTCGAGCAGAGCATCATGCCAGCGCGTTTATTAACGATGCTTTATTATTGGCCTTTTCCAGCACCGGTCACGGAGAGTCTGCAGTGACGTGATAATCAAAATTTCCCCAGAAATTCCCCAGATTCACGTGGTGTACCGCCTAAATCGTTAGCAGGGTTATGATGAACTAAACAAAACATGTTTTTTGACAATCAAGATACAACAATATACCTACTTTCTTTACATTTTTGCTTCTGTGCAAAAGTACGTAGGTACAAATGTCTACATTTTCATATAATACATAGGTAATCATATCACAACTTTTATGTTTCATCTATAAATCCTAGCATTCAAGGGCGTAGCTACAGCATTCATTCCCTAAAACCCTCCATTAATTCCCGTGCTGCATTTATCAAAATGGTTGTGTAAACGCCCAAAATGAAACATTTACAAACGTTTTTAACTAATCTAACCTTACAATTTTTTACACGGTTTGATAGGATTTACCTGGAAAACAAAAACAATAAAAAAATATGACTGGTCGGTGGCCGAGTTGACATCGCGTTTGGGTCCCACCCAGGCGTAGTGTGTTCAATTCATCGGCCGGCTAAGTTATCCATCACAACACAAGCAACATTTTCAGCTTACTGTGGTGGTAGTACGAGATTTTCAAATATTGTCAGGTTATTCGTAACCCGGGAATGTTGATCTTTAAAAAAAAAAAAATCAATCAATTTTTAGGCTTTACGCAACCATTTCGGAAAATGCTAAGACTTACATGTGAAACCTAAAATCGACCAATATTCGGGCTTTTACAGTAACATAAAATGAATTGAAAAAAAAAATTCTATTTTTGAAAATGTAGATATGTGTTAATGCGATTCTCATATTTTTTCCCCATATTCAGGGAAATTTCCCAAAACGTCCCACCATTGGGCTGTTTCATCGCTGCTCAGTGCTCGTGGAGTACGACTACATCAAGTTGGAGTTGAATTTTCGCGCTAATTCTAACGGTGCCTTGTCGACCTATATTTCGTCAAGTTGAATATCGCTCGAGCGTCACGCAGCGCTGCGCTGGTTGAAAGTAAACGCCCAGAACAAAATAATATAACCAGACGAATTATATAACCATTATAATATTACTCTCCAAGATCCGATCAAACAATGATAATCTAATCACTTTTGATAATGCGCGAGTTAAGACTACGCACCGACGTGAAACAATACTGGATACTTATTTGTTGTTTTTTGATTTGAAGTTACCGAGCCTAGATGAATTATTGTATTTATAATGTCTTTGTCCACGAGTTAGCAGAAGAAACGAAGGACTTTTTGTGCTTAGATTTGGACTTCTTTGTGAAAAGTTTGTCACGTTTTGACATACTAATGGATTACCATTAGCATATATATAAATTTCCCTGCTTTTCTCTATATTGATATTTAGTTATAATATGCGCAAATTATTATTTAATTAACGCTTTGTTTCAACTTAATTACAACAAAAAACAACTATTTACATCGGGAGAAATGGAGTTCTAATTTTTTTCATACTTTAAATATCCTGTATTTCGCCGCCACGTTTTTGTTTTTTTTTTTTTGCTAAACCACAGTTTGAAAATGGCCTTGAAATCCGAAACAGCTGTAACAATAACAAAAACCAAAAAATACTTGCAGATCTTAATAATTATACTATTAAATTTGATTTTAATTAAATTTTTAAAGAAAAAATTAAATGGAGTTCTACAAATTAAACACTAAAACAATAAATAAAAAAAATAAAAATGTTTTTCTTGTTAGTATGATGTCTGACGTTTGCCGGAAGTAGGTTAAGTTTGAAGGTTAGGAAATACGCGTAAATTATTTAAATAGCCCAAACTAATAACCAAATAGGCCATGTGTGGCACATCTTTTCCTGCGTAAAGAGTTGTTTCTTGTGATAAGTAGTGTTATTTCAATAATTTGGGTGTATATAGTAGTAGGTGGAGTAAGAAGCGGAATTTACCTTCTGTTGTCAAAATATCTCAACACAGGCTTGTCCTAGTGAGGTTAACAATTCTAACGTAAAAAAAATATAAAATGTAAACAATAAACAATATGAGTTAAAAAATCACCTTTTTTTAGGAAATCAACAATATTATTTTGTTGTAATTTAAATTTAATTTTAAATGACCTGTGATTGAACTGTCAGAATTAATAATTGCAGCCCATTTGCAGTCGATGAAGTAGAAAATTCGAACGCTTGTAATTTTTGAAAGCACTAAAAACTCGTCACAGTTGCTGTGATGTCATGAAACTTGTACAGCTTTTCAGTCATCTTCATGGTGGAAAAAAAGACAAGAGAAGTAGAAAAGAAGAAAAGACAGAACATATTCGACCGGCGAGTGGCGAGTGGCTGAGTTGACATCGCGTTTGGATCCCACCCTGGCGAAGTGTGTTCAATTCCTCGGTTGGTTAAGTACTGTATCAAAACACAAGCAAAATTTTCCGCTTACTATGGTGGTAGTAGGAGATTTTCAAATATTGTCAGGCTATTCAACACGAGAATATTTGTCTTTCTTTAAAATAAATATATAAGCATAAATTTCAGCTAAGCATAAAGAGTACAGCGCCCTTGAGGTGATTTTGCACAAAAACGGCGTTATATAAATCATCCAAATATTATTATTATTACAAATCAAAAACAACATATTATATTTTCAGGAGAGCGATTCCAAATTTATAAACTGTGAGTACTTATTGTGTGATTGGGTAACAAATGCCTCTTATTGATTGAAATATATATTTTTTTATTTTGTAACCACCTTAAGATATTGTACCAGAGATTGAAAAATGAAACAATCTTAATTTTTTTTTTAAATTTTACTATTTATACCTAGCATGATAGATTTACTTAAGAAAAAACAAGAAAACTCCGGCAAAGCCTGGTAGTAAAGTTTTGGAAACTATGAAAGTAAAAATAAAACTACGTTAATTCGATTAAGAATTCTAGCTAAACCGTTCATTATTCATGTTTCTTTAACCTTGAACATTATCTTTAAGTAAAAATGCCTTTGTCTGATTTAATAGTCCATCTTTTTCAGATTATTTTATAAACTTCTTAATGCTTTATAGCCGGGCCATAAATCCTGTGCTTCTCATAAATGTTAATTAGGGAAGTGGGTGGTATAAAGCTAGCAGCTAATAATTGCAACCACTGATAGCTCAGCCGTAGCCTCTCCCTCTCTCTCACAAGCGTCGCATGTAACAGAAGACGAGGTTGCAGCGGATCTCTCGGCGGCAGGACTACGGCATGGGCGGAACACGGGGTCATCAGTCATCAGTCAGTGGTCTGCGGCACTTCCGTGCATATATATTATGTCACTCGAATTCATTTTACAATTCCCAAATATTTGATATGTAAGTATCTAATAATTATTTATATGTTCAATGATTGCTAATCGATTTCACTGTGGTTCATTAACTACAACTTTTCAATTATTTTGTCCATTCATCTGTAACCAAAAATAGTTGATCCAATCCACCGAAGAGATACATCGATAGAACTGTGCATTGGGCGTTTCCGTGTGCCCGAGTAAGCTCAATTTTTCTTCACTTCTGGTGAAATCTATCAAAATTTTTCTTTACTTCTGATGACACTTATCTACCAAACGTATTTAAATATCATAAATACTTTCGGGAATAAATAATCAATTGCATTAGCCTGTCGGGGGCCTATGAGTCGACAAGCAGTGATAACAGTTTTACGTTGAAGCTGTATAGATCAAATTTCTTGGGCTTTTGTACTCAATGATCCAATATTAGAAATTGCAAGTAAAAGAAAATAAAAACATGTTATACCATTTTAAAATCTTTGAAATGTTTTTTTCCGTGAACGCTGTTCATATTTATATTTACAGAAAATAGTTATTTGGTTTGATGTTTTTAAATTTAGTTACTTACAATTTACGATTATTATTGACTATCGAAAACACAGCATAAATAAATTTATATTATTTCATGTTTTTTTGTAAAGATTAACTTATAAATCAAGTTGTAGACCTTGAAAAACACTTCATAAATTTATTTGATGGTTTTATTATGTCATGTTTTAAGTAATTATGTAGCGTCATTTATTATGCAATTTATAGTGCTCACTATCTAGAGCTGTTTATTATTTTTAGTATTAAATAATGATACAGAGAGCAAAGACCAAAATTTTCCAAAGAAGATGTGCAATATTTTCTGTTTTTCAATTATGCAGGTGCGAGGAAGCTCGAATGCTAAATCTTCAACCGCAGTTGTTATTTATAGTCATGAAACCCAAAAGCCCTGGAAGGAGCTATTCAAGAAAAAATTGAAGCCGCGGGGTGAGGAGGTAAATGTATGAAAAAACACCATTTTGCATGCAAATCATTTTAAAAGTTTGTCATACGAGATGCCTGCCAGGCAATTTCCGCGAACTCTAGATTTGCATTCCGTTGAATGTTGTTTCCGATTCGATGCTGTTCATATAAAATCCCCCTAATGCTCTGACTATTTTGTCCATACTTCTTGTTTTACTAATGCTCTGTCTATAGTGTCCATACTTCTTGTATTACCACTACCCCTTCCATGCAACTCCACGGTGATGGTTTCGGCTAGTTTTGGCACTAAAAATCGATGGTTTTTCACTGACAGCTCCAGTGTAACCGTTATTTACATGCGTCGTTTATGGGAAAGAGAAGGATATGTTACATTACAAAGGAGCTATCAGCGGTACGCCTGTACTACACTTTTGAGCAGGTAGTTTTGCCAGTAGCCGCAAGTGTAGAGCAGATATTATAACAGTACTACTAGCTTGTTAAAAAAACCACAGGGCTTATAAGAAGTAAGAACACGTATTGAGTTCAGGTTTTAGGTGTACTATTCCACTTATTGTCCAATAATGACATCACGTCTGTTCATGCTTCACAGTCTGACTATTTCGGTTGCAATATTATATATTTACGGTAAAGAAATGGAGAACGCAACCGGTGGCGATGGCGGGTGGCGGGTCCGACCTGTTTATTTATCTCCTCTTCAACACAGACCGCAGATTCTTGCATAACTTCATCTCTGATTCGGAACACTTTACGTCACTGCCTACAATAGTGCCTACGCGTGGGTCTACCAGAGTCTACCTTACTCTGTTCTGTTCACTGTTGGATCATTTCATTCATTCACCCATTGGCTACACTTTCCCAGGAATATTTTGTTTGCCTCAGGTTTATTTGGCCTTTAAGAATGCATTTTGATGACGTAGACATTGATATTCTGTATAATTTAATCAAATACCACCACGGGATTTTCGACCCTATGTTGTTTCAAAGAATTTTAACAATTCATCATATTTCAAAGTTACAATTCAAGTTCTGTGAAAGTTATATTGAAGTTCTGTTAGAATTTCAACATAGGCCTGTTGTTTCACAGTAATAAAATAATAACACAACTTGGATAGGACTTTCACAGAACTTATATATTAAACAATACGTTCATTTAATATCCAGTTACTGGTGACCGGGTATGTCATCAAAATGACAATTCAACACACCTCCAAAAAGTGATATAGAATCATGAAACGTGATGAAACAAAAACTAGGTTAAATAGGTTACATTGGTAACTATTAAACATAGGATTAACTATTAAACATACATATCATTTTATCACTTTTAATGACTCTGTATCACTTTTTAAAGGTGTGTTGATACTTCATTTTCACTACGCGCGAGGAAACTCACATAAATACAAATCTATTTGACCTTACGCGGATTTGTACCTGCGACTTCTGGGCCAGAGCCAAGGATTTAACCACTCATCCACGGAGGTAGTTGGAACTAAACTATTCGAGTTTTATAATCTGTATGATGTACTCAATGTTATAAAACAAATGAACTAATAGATATTGATATACAATTGACCGGTCAGTGGATGAGTCGATATTTAGTCTGGGTCCCACCCAGGCGTCGTGAGTTCAGTCACTCGGCTTGTTAAGTCCTTCATCACGTCAAAAGTAACATTTTCTGCTTACTGTGGTGGTGGTAGGAAATTTTCTAATTATTGTCAGGTTCGTAACAATCGTAATCCGGGAATGTTTGTCTTTCTTAAAAAGAATAAAGATATTAATAATATTACACAATATTTTATAAAATTTTTAAGACTTTTTAGTATCCACACGGAGAAAAATAATCCTATTAAAAAGTGGTAGCATGTAAATTTCCTGTTAAAATATTAGTCTTTCAGAATATATGGAGAACACGTGTTCTTTTCCTAATAAATAACATGACAGAATGCGACAATATCAGTACGTCAATTTCTATTTCAATATTTTTATGAACACGTGTTTCGCCATTCTCATAAAATATTCGCTTTCAATTGAAACTTTGCTAGAAATTCATTCGTTGAAGGCCTGCGGTCCCGTTCTTAACAGGAAAACGAATGATTTTACCAGATTTTTAATGAATTAACAGTATTTCATATCAATAAGTTTTCTCAGTGTAGAAGAGGATAATAAGTACCTACATAGTATATTTTCTGGATTTTTTTCGGTGGTATTTTTTAGCTAAGAGTAACGTACTAATTTACAATTTAATTGTAATGTGGGTCAGTTAATGTTTCCTAATATAGGTTTTCTGTTTAAGATCATTAATCATTAGAGTGGTACAAGATACAAAGTGTGAATTATGTCACCATGTTAAGCACAATTAGAATTCCGCTATGTGGTACTTGCGATTGTTCTCGTTGTTGGTCATATTATAACTTCTGCTACGTTCTAACTACTAACTACAACTACTAAAGATATCTATCGCTGTAAAGTTCCCGTTGCGCGTAATAACACGTCTCACAGATGTAATGTGTACATTGTCACATCCCATCATTCATCCTTTCTCAGCTTTACGTTGTCTTGTATAAATAGACAAAGATACAAAGTCTTTTGAAGCAGGTACACATAGCCTAACGGGTATTTCGTGAACTTTGACGTAATGAAAACATTGTCTCTTAACAAAGCCCTATTTGACATGTTTTATTAGCCTTAAACCCTGGGACGGTAATTTGGTTTTGGAAGAACCGTTAACGTATTACTATAATAATTTATACAACCGTTGACCCTGTAAATATCGTAAGCAGGCTCTTCTGTTGCGATTGAGATCTCTGATCTGGGGAGAGCGGTCAATCCTTTTGATAGATTTGACAGATTGCAATCTTTAGAACCCAGATGTCAGACGGGAATGTTGTGTTTTTTTACTGGTATTTCAATAGGAGTGATAAGAGAAACTAGCGTCATCGGTGGACAGTCGGAACACACGAAAAACGCGTGCTCAAATGTTTGTACAATGTTGACCACAGCTCAGCTTTGGTATGATTGGCTGGTTTTCTATTTCTACGGGTCTCTTAAAGACAAAAGTTCACTTCCTTGCTTTTAAAACAATCTCCAAATACTCCACACAATATCCCCAGAGATGACATGTGTGGAGTTAATTAAAAAAATATATTTCGTTATGCCTTGAGAAAATCATCTATTTTTTTATTCAATTTGATGTCTTGTTCTGAATAAAACCTTGGCCAAGGTAAAGAAATCAATCACCCTTGATAGTTAGTCGATTATAACTAACTAAAGACTAACCTTGATAACTAGACAAATAATACAATGTTATGCCCTGTAATCAATTGATTCGTGCTTATTGTACGACCGACACCCACGCCCTTTTTTTGCCTTCTTTAGATTAGCGATTATTTCATGTTCACTCTGTGGGCCCATTAGTATCGATGATCACTGAACGGTATTTATATCTACGTTTGCTCTGGTAGCATTTCTAATACGACTTATTAACCATGAATAATTGCTATAACCTGTGAAACTAATGTTGAGATAATTAGTACATACGTACTAAACAAGTTTCATTGAGGGAATATTATCTGAAATACTTACTTATTTGTTCGAAATCTTTCGATTATGTATTATGTAGGTATGGGCACGTTTGTAACTGTAGCTATATGGTACACGGAGAAAAATGATTATTCCTAATTTATTAAGAATCTCTCCAAATTATTCGTAAGCTAGTTAAAAACGGGGTTGCAGATCTTAACGAATGAATTAATAGGTATCCTGAAAAATTTTTCCTCGTGTTCACGAAGATCCTTATATTTTCGCATTTTGTCACTGTATATTATCAAGGTAAATGCACCTCTATAAACACGTGTTTCGATAAAATAGGAATTTATTGAAAGTTTATCAGGAGATGGCCTGAAATCTCTTTTTTTACCGGATTACCAATAATTTGAAGAGATTAGCAGTACTCATTTTTCTCCGTGTAGTATGATACTTTTTGTTTTGGTATTTCTGTTACAATTTTGTTTATCATAAAATTGCTGTGATTGCTTTTAAACATTTTTTGCCCGTTTACGTTTAGCTCATTGCGTATAAATACCTATACCTACTATACCTAGTTGTGTTGCCTTCCAGGCCATAATATTATATAACATTTCTAAATGCCTTATTGGGCATTCTAGGAAAGCATGCTTGGCAATTTTCCAAGGTTTTTTGTTATCCGCGTGTAAATCACTACACGAGAATTATAATTCATAACGAGGAAAATATTTAAGATCTTCTTCTGGGTATTGTTTAGAAACAAGATAACTCGTGAATTTATAGGTAATATTAGAATGTCAAAAAGTACGACTGGTTGTTCACGTTCTCTTGGGTTCTAGAAGCTCGTTCTTCTGTAGTAAAACATTTGGTTCATTCAAATAACTCGAATCAGGTTACATGTTATATCTGATACAACTTAATAATAATAATTGTAACTTTCAGTGTTCCCATTTCATGTAGGTATTATACAACCGGTTAGGTAAAAGGTTGGGAGAGGTTAGATAGAAGATCTATTGAAATCATCCGACATTATAATATATTATTATAGAAAATGCGAAAGCAGTTACCGCAACGATGTATCGAAGTTGCCAATTTGTGATACGAAATTGTGTGTTTTTGACTGTGAAACAATAACGAACTTTGTATTGTTGATATCTTAATGTAATATCATGTTGCACTTTCATACTGCTGTGAAGTAATACTTGTCAAAATAACATTACAATCGTTTCTTCTGAGTGGTGGCCTATTTAGCGTATGGCAGCTCTTATAAAATATGTATTCATGAAATAAATAAAAAAATAAACTGACAATGTGTTTGGAGAAAGTTGGCATCACCATTATTATTGCGGCCGAATGGGAAAATGACGAAAGACCTGGGAAGCGAGAAGCGACCTCTTCTCCCATACAATGAAGTCACAAAACAATCACTCTCAAACTGTTCTGTGTTCTGCAATACGAATAGGTCGCTTTTGTACCGACTTCTTTGGCTTCTTCAGCGGTTCTCCATGCTATACATATCTATATCTTATGCATCGTGTCATAACGAAATTTATCGTGTGTTTTATCAATCTCTGAGACTAGATACACAGGTAGGTACTCGAAATATATATTACGTACACAATGACTTATATCGATTGAATGTCCTAATTTCCTTTGTAATCAATAAGATATCAGAAACGGTAATAAAGAATACACAATTTTTATTTACTAGTCTGTTACAACGTATTTACGTATTTGTATTTAATGTACCTACAGCTTAAAGCAAGCTGTGATTCATAATACCATCATACCTAAAGAAGAGGCATTATTTTATCAGCTTCAATAACCACGCATCATTCTTGTCAATAAAATCTCGTAATAGATTAGTGTACCGGACGTACCTCCACCGACTTAAATTAATTTTAATAAATCTGAATTTACGCAGAGGCAGTTCCTTTACAAACTCACCTCTGCGCATATTCGAATTTAGGCAACAAAATTCTCTCTATAAAAATCTGTAATCTTATCTGCACTTGTGTAAAACTATAAATCTTATATGCTGATTAATAAATAAAACCACGGGGTCAAGCAGTCATCATTATAGACAAAAAACAAAGGCTTGACCCCCCAACACCCTCTTATAAATTAAATACCTATCATCTGTACAAAACATGGAAGATTTGCATGAAATTTTGAAATTGTGCAAACGCAGTTTCCTTTACAAAACTTGCCGTTTGCACAAAATTGAATATTGTGCAAATCTTCCCCTTTTAAATATATGTTTTCTCTCTTTAATATGTAAATTTGCACAAATTAAATATTGTGCAAAGCTGCCTTGTAAAAAATATTTTCTCTCTGTAATATGTGCAAACTCACAAAATATAATTGAATAAAAATGACACGGGCAAAGTGGTTTGAAGAACAGTCAGGACCTAGTCAAAATCGTCCCCTTCCAAGTTACGCAACAACGGCGCTCTCTCCTGTGACAAATTCCGGGAACCCAAAAATAATTCTCGGAATTTGTCGCTAACAAAGGGAGAGCTAGGCCCGTTGGTCCTTTAAAAGGCGGACAACTTGTGCAATTCGGGAGAGAGCCAGCAACGATCGGACCATCAACATCTCTCCTGGACTGCCCCTGACTGCCTTCTTCAAGCCTCTCCTGCCCTGGACCTTCACTGCAACCTGGCCTTCTTCTTTCACCCGGCTCCCTGGTGCTCATCAAGAAGAAAACATTTTCACAATAGTCGAAGCGTCCCTAGTCAGGGCGCAGGTTCCCCCCTACCTTCCTTCCCCCTGCCTTATACCTTTCTCCCACATTTTCCCCATTTCTCCCTTTTCCCTATATTTTTCCCCACTTTTCCCACATTTTCCCCCAATTTTCCCTATCCTAATTTTTAACCACATTTTTCCCCATATTTCCTTTTCCCCATATTTTTCCCCATTTTTTCTATTTTTTCAACATTCTCCCTACTTTTTCCCGACCTTCCCTTCCAAGGCGTCGAAGCGGCCAGCCGGCCACTCCCGCTATATCGTCTGTGCGGCCGGCGACTACAGTGCCGTCCCGTACAATTAGCTTTATATCTACATTTAATTTTACTATTAAACCTAAGAAACATTACGCTATATTGTGCGCGCATAAATTGGGCGCGGCATGTACGTATTATATGTTGGGCTGACACACTACGCTATAATCTTACCAAGGAGAGGGGGTCAGATCAATTGGGGGACTGCCGCGGAATATAATTTATTTGTATGGGATCTGTCACCTTGACAGATTCGTAATTACGGCGCTTCGTAAATTTTTCTGACCCTTCTTCTGCCGTAGGTTGGAGAGGTGGTCGTATAATTTTCAAATATAGCCTGGCTAGCAGATCACAGCGCATATCGTCACCACGCCCACACTTATAGCACATCATGTTTTTAGGTATTACAGGTCTGTTTGCGATTGTATGGCGAGCAATATGTAGTTATATAAAACGCTTTGAACTTATGACGTAATATGCCACTCCCTTTAGTCGGTGACCGGATAAATCATCACAATGATAATTCATCACATCTTTAAAAAGTTATGTAAAGTCATGAAAATTGATGAAACAAAAACATTATTGACTGGGTTAAGTAGGTTAGGTTAGGTTAGGTTAAAAAAAATTATCGTCGTTTCTAAATAATTTATATCACTTTTTAAAAATGTGTAGAATTGTCACTGTGTTGAGTTATTATGGAACCCCTTTAGTCATATCGCATATCTTTTCTGCAACTTCAAAGGTCTTCTCAACATTGAAATGATCGCCAATGGCATCCAAATATCAACCATTATTTTGGTTACCTTTTTATAGGTGAGAATACAATATTAGTTATATTTGTGTTTACGATGTGCTAACCTGTCAAGGTCTACAACAATAATGCCGCTAGAATAGTACAACCCGGAAAAACAATGTTACCTACATATATTATAATATTTAAAATGTTCTTCTTTGTGTTGTTATTTTTAATAACTAAGTATTGTCTATTTATCTTTCACCATTCGAAATACTCCAAATCACATTTTGGTATGAGTCATACTATTCATTCAGTATAAAACATATGTTTTATGTTTACATTAATGTGTCGATCATAGTTATTCTCTGTGAAATTCCCCTTGTCATAGTAGCGTTATTAGTTATTACTAATCATTAATACTTGTACTCATAATATAATAGAAATAAGTTATTACTATTATAGTATGAGTTATACATAATACCTATGTTATGAAATAAAACCACGCGCTTCCGACAAAATACATTCCTACCTCGGAAGTAAAAGTAGTTTATTATAATCCAGTAATTAATTTGAGTGATAATAATATAATAATGCTTTACTAGAAATGTTCTCGATTTATTTTGTATTCACCAGCCGTAAATGTATTGTATGCGTGAAGGTCATGAAGTGATAATTTCCTAATTTGTTCATTTGTCAGATGAAGTTATTTCATGTTCCAAAGAAAAGGATATATATAGACATAGCAAAGAGTTGAGTTATTCTAAATGGAAGGAAGAATATAATATATAATGCATCACGATGATACGTGAACGTTTGTCAATAGGCAGTCATTAAAATATTTGTAGGTAATCCTCTTGTCTTAGATCTTAGGTAGGTTGCAGCTATTTTATAGTAGAATTCCCTTTTAAGGATATTTTGTTTACTTTCTCATTCTTTATTCATTTTCCTCATTCAAATACATACTTATCTACATAATATTATCTCATGAACACCAAACTAGGCACTAGTCAGTACAAAATGGCATTGGTTACACTATTACGTATTGGTATGAGAACGTTCGGTTCAGAAACAGAAAGCATCAAATAATGGTTCCTACCACGATTATATGCGAACAGTTGATATTATAAAGAATTAGAAAATTTGAAATCTCACTTTAAAAGAGCTTACTTGGCAACACTATGATGTCGGAGTCAAAGTTCGTTCGGTGGCTTCATCGAGTGGAGGTGATGTTGGAGTTGATGTGTAAAGAGCTGCAAACAAAAGCCTATGTAAAGAGTCGCTTCATTCGGCTCACGAGCCGCGGTCTGCCGACCCCTGGTATAGGACAGCAAACCATTCGGAATAATTGGTAATTTATTATAGTTATATTAGTACAGTATGAATAGTCGATTATGAAAAATATTTTTAAAAAACTGACAGACCTAAACGGTCCAGCGTAGCCCGAATTTCTCGAATTACACTTTTTAAGTCGAGGATTTAGTAGCCATTGAATCTGAAGAGAAGTGAGAAGTTGCTCAGCAGGTGAGTGTTTCTTATTATAATTTCATGGTCTATGTAGGTAAGAGGTCGCACAATTTTCCATGGAGATTAGAGCCTTGCGGAATGGTTCAACTTGTTGCGCAAAACCAGTAAACAATGGGTATGAAAATGAAAAGCAAAATATTCATTTATATTCCACTGGTTATTATTACATTATTACACAAGTATCCAGCTGCTTTAAATTAATAAATAAGTAAAGAATAATTGTTTTAAGTATACTTTTGGACAAGTTTCACCATTATTTCTTAGAAAAACTGTCCTTGTTCGGTTAAAAAGAGTAACCATAACAAAAACCATATTATTTGATTTGAATTAATTGAATACGGTTGTCTTTTCTACTGCCATAGATTTCTCTATAGTTAATGTTACGAAGGTTAGAAGATCAGGTTGAATAATTAAAATATTTATTTAAATTAAAACGATATCGAACCGTAGACGTTGTGTTCTTTTGAAACGCCGTCATAAAATAATTTTTACCTGTTTTTCATAAATTCAACATCGTAATTACCCATTAAAAGTGTACTCAATTTGCTTAGTGAATTTATTACTCTCAGTTTTACTCACTCTCTCAGAATTACGAAAACGAAGATTAAAACTCCTTATGAAATTCATTGTCAACTTATTTGTATTGTATTTACAAATATTTATTTACTTATTTACGATACGAGTACCTTTACACGGAGAAAAGTGAATATTGCTGATTTATTAAAACACGATATTAGGCCGCTAAAATTTTAGTACTTTCATTATATCCGAACACGTGTTCGTGAAGCTGCTTTTGTCCTAATGACATACAAAATGCGAAAATATTAGAATTTTTATGAACATTTTAGTTTTTATGACATCGATATAAAACATTCTTATTTTACTGAGAGTTTATTAGAAAATCTAACAATTCATTCGTTAAAGGCCAGCAATCCCGTTGTTAACGGGAAAACTAATAATTTGAAGAGATTTTTAATTAATTATCAATATTTTATATCAGTAAGTTTTTCCGAGTACACAGAATAAATCATTTTTATTAAAAAAGTAATCAAAACGGTATGAACATCTAATATGATTAAAATTAACAATGAGGTTACAGGTCCGGTATATCAGTCAGTCGGTACTTTTCTGTGCGACATTCCTCGCTCAAATTTAAACGGGCTAAATCGGCCGTTCAAGGTTTGGTAAGCTGCAGAATATATGCAGTAATAAATGTCAAATATAAAGTTTATTAATTAATTTAATTACTTCCATCTCACCGAAATTGACGTTAATTGCCTTAGTTTATCAGTATGCACTATTATATTCATGGATCAATAAGGGATGTTTATGTTATTAATTAATAATTGAAAATTGGGCCCTTGAGGTGATTTTCTCACAAAAAACGGCGCTATACAAATAATTTTATCATTATTATTAATAACACTGGTCGACATTTATTTTTTTAAGTGCAGTCCCTTGAGCATAGCTAATTTTTTTATATGTATTTTGTATCCATAAACAAGAAAAGAAACAAAAAAAAAATTTTATAGGTCAGGTTTTTTTATTATTTAACAATGTTTTTTTTACATAATTCTTCCATAGTATGACGGGTACTTACTTAACAAAATTTCAAAACTAATTCAATTTAATTTTTTTTGCTCCTGATTTGCGCTTGTGAGTATCTTGAGAGTCTCTCTGCAGGGTCCAGCAATACTCTGCTAGCATAGATGGACTCCACTTTCCTTGGTATCACTTTTCCATAGCCGCAATGTCCTGGTAAAATCGTTCGCCGTGCTCGTCACTGACATCTCCCATATTTTCGGGGAAAAAATTCAAATGAGAGTGAAGAAAGTGTATTTTTAGTGACATGTTACATCCAATATTTTCTAGGCCATGAGAATTTCAGACACAATGCTGATATAGTCTTCACTTTTATGACTTCTAAGAAAGTTCTCGCTAACATTCTTGAAGGCTGACCAAGCGGCTAGCTCGACTGTTCTCAACACTGTTATAAAATTCGGATCAGTCAAGATCTCCCTTATTTGTGGTCCCACGAATATTCCTTCTTTGATTTTTGCGTCGCTGATCTTAGGAAACTTTTGCTGTAAGTAAATCATGGCATTTCCATCCTCAGACAAGCCTTTAAAAAAATTTCATCAATTTAATGTGTAAGGGTGGAAGTAAGATATCTTTAGATTTTACTAAGGGAGCATGTTGAACATTCTTCGTGCCAGGTTTAAGGTGATTTCTAGTAGGCCAGTCCTTGGTCTTTTCTGTCTCTGCTGTCCCACTCGCACAGAAAACAACAATACTTTGTGTATCCCGCTTGCAGTCCTAGTAGGAGCCCTATTACTTTTATATCACCACATATTTTCCATTCGTATTTTACATATTTAATTTTTGTTAACAGCAACTTTATGTTGTCATAGTTCTCTTTCATGTTTGTGAGATTCAAAAGACATTCGAGCCTAGTTTTGCCATATTATAAAAAAAATCAATGATAACTCACGAATAAATATGAATTAATACACATTTTAGTAAAACTTAAAACCCATAAAAACCTGACGTGATAGAAAAAAACTAATCACATATCTGAAATCAGCGTGAAATTTTCTGTCAGATTTGGCTACTTTCGTTAAAGGGACAAAAAGTGTGTTGACCAGTGTAATCAATCTAAGGGATTTTCAAAGTTTCTACGACAGGACAGTTTGATTTCAGTGGTTAGTCATAATTTCAAGAAGAGTGCACTGATCCCAGCAACACAAATACTATTTAAAATTAGTATACTCACAATCAATTTATTTAATTAATTAATAATAATTTAATTTATCAAAAATCAATATCAAATATTTTACTGTCGTTTACTTTTTGAAAGCTCGGGATGACAGTAGAACAGTAGACATTAGTTCGCTTTTACAATGAAATAATAAAGACATTCCTCTAACAAACACGTAGAAAATCTATATAAATAAAAATGTAAATGTTCGTTTGTTCAAAATCTAAAATCTTAAAGTTTTTCATCGATTGCTTTGAAATTTTGACACAACATTTTGACAGCTAAAAACAGCGCCATCTGTGGGACAAACATGCTTTTTTGAAAAACAGCGCCATCTGTTGGATGTAAAAGCAAGACACGATTTTTTGATATGCACATACAGGCTGAGCAACAGCAACGCGTGGCGGGGGACAGCTTGTAGTGTAATATTGGTGATATCTAGGCTTACGACCTAACTACGGATTATGTTCGAAGCCGCGCTAAGCTCGACATTCCAACCAAGCCGAGATTAAAATTAACTGGTATAACGGACCTTAGAAAAAAAAATGTTAACTATTTTAAAAACATATGTGAAATGCTTTTTTGTAAGTTTTTTCGGTGCTATTACAAATATCTTATTTCTAAAAATGCATGGGGGAACTTATTGTCTTGGATCCAGGATTTTGTCTTATGTGTGTACCTAATCGTAACCCCAAATGACCGGAACCAATGCAAACAGGCACCCCTAATTTGGGGAAAACAAACATCTCGAGGCTGAAGGAAACGGGGAAGAGAGGGGAATGAGGAGTAGGTGGGGTGTACTACTCAGGATTACACCTGGAAAAAATTCTCCGCCAGGGCGGTATTGGGAGTTTCACTTCGGCTGTGGAACGAGAAGCAAATAAGCTAGAGATACTTTCATTTTGTATGTAAATATACCCTAAATTACACGTTGTCGGGTTTAGATCCGGTTACCTATGGGTCCAGAGCCTACCTTAGAGCTTTGGCTTTAACAATATGTTTATCGCACAAGAGTCTCATCTACTCCCAACTGTCTTGAACCAGTGAGACCATTGAATCCACAATTGGGGTATGCAGTGAGGCTCAAGGTAATGGGAAGATGGGGAAGAATCTGGCTATTCGGATCTGGTCAACAAATACAGCTAAAGCCATTTCAAAGACCAAGGCGATGCTGAAAGTATCTACTACTCCGGAACGTGCTGCAAATAACAACTGAAACCAGTCAACCACGACGGCCGTCAACGTCAAATTGGCGTCAAAGAGGCTCTCTTATAGTCCAAAAGCAAGATTTCCCGGATATGAAACTACGTTTTCTCCGGCCATCAATTTCCCGCTAACCCCCGACGTCACACCGTCACACCGTCAAGATTGGTAGTGCTACAGTAGGTTCAGCGCTGTGAAGCCACACTTATTGACTACCATCTACATCCCACGAGCACGGCCGTGCTGGCGTGCTGGTGCCTCTATGGCTCTGCACTGTGCACTCTCAGTACTGGTACTATGGTTAGTAAGATAGTAAGCAGTTAGTACCCCGCACGCAGCGGGGCGGAACAGAGGTCCCGCTATTGAGTTCCAACCAACTCCGGTGCAGACAAGAACAATAATAACAATTATGATTAAAACACAACCGTTCTATTGTGGTAAATTACAGTAACCTTATTGTTGGCACACACTTATTTCGGGCAATTTGTAAAGACAGGTACCTAATCCGCATTAATTTGTGAATCAGGTTGAAACTATCTGCTAAAAGCGTGATTACTGATTAAGTCTGCTCCGAAAAGAGTCTATCGCTTTCAAGTGGTTCGTTTTAAATGCATGACTCTTTAGTTTTCCAATTGAAATTGTTTGTGGTAGTTAGGTACCTACACCTATAATAATTGTGAATTCATAGTTCATTTACTTTAAACCCCGCGGTAAAACCGTGGAAGTACGACTGTAAAGCAATTAAGAAAATCAATTTAAAGAAGAGTATGTTTTGAGACGGTTGGGAGCAGCTGGGGCTCTTGTACAGTATTCACATAATTTCATATTTTAAGCACTAAATATAAATACATTCGGTACAATCACATAGATAATAGCCAGATACCTCGTTGATACTGGAAAAACCTTCAGGTGACATTCCCAAATCTTTACCGTTAGGCAGTGCTAAACCTAGGTACAATGATAAAATCTAGGTTTACGATCGTCGTACAAACTGTGCTTATATTTGTAAATATTATTTAATAATGTGTGTTATCTGTAAAACCCAAGATTGGGGTTTACCGCATCCTATGGATTAGCAAAGCTAATTCATATCGTTTTATAGTTTCCATATTCGTCACATATATCCTTATTGGTAGCTACGAGTAAGTAGACAGCTTTTTTTTTCTTTTCAGGTTTCCGATTTCTTAAAATAATGTCTACAAGAGCAGCAATTTTTTTTTTTTTTTAAATTATTTTTATTTAACATTACCTTCGTTAGTTCGGTGGACCTAACCCATTAATAATACCCTATTTTCAACTGCCTGAGTTTTAATCATGCACTAGGTGGTAATATGCACGGAGAAAAATGATCCTGTTAAAAAAGTGATACCATACCAATTTCCTGATAAAATATTAGTCATTCAGAATATATCGATAACACGTGTTCTTTTCTTATTAAATTTCATGTATATCAATATTTGTATGAACACGTCGTGTTCCTCCTTCTTCATAAAACATTCGCTTTTAACTGATTCTTTGTTGGGAACTCTGTCAATACGTTCGTTAAAGGCCTGCAGTCTCGTTTTTAACAGGAAAACGAACAATTTGACCAGATTTTTAATAAATTAACAGAATGTTTTCTCCTCGTGCTTTTCGAAAGAGGCCTTCAGTGGTCTATACATATGACTTCAGTCGTGAGGTTGCAGGTTCAATCCCTGAAGATGAAGTTAGGCAGGCGAGAACTGAAGCTATTAAAGAAATGACTTGACAAATACGGCAACTCAGCAACGCGCTACTCGGGACGGTCTGCATATCTTTCTGGCTTTAAAGTATTCCGATCTTCTCGAAATGCAAAAGCAAGAGTCTGTTGGAGATTCCGGTGACAGTTCAAACAGCTGTTATACTAAACTTTATAAATATTTAGATTTCCTCAGCTGCATTAAAAAAAATCATGTTTACCGTTAAATGACTCAAAAAAATAATACATGGAATTCGCATAAAAATGCCGATGCCATAGATCATTAGAAAACATTTTAGCGCGTATAAATTTTAATTTGCATGCCTAATACGTCAAAGAAAAAAATCCTGAAAGAACTGAAAACCCAATTCGCACATACTCAAAAACGGCACGGAGATTTGGCACGTGCTAAGGATTAAGCAGTAAGGAGAAGGCGTAAAAAAGTAAGCAGTTAATGCTGTCGTAAAGCCTTTAACGGTCTCGTCCTTGTATAATAAGGAACAAGGAGGGTTCGGCCAACTTCTGAGGAGATAACCACAAAGGAAGCTGCCGACAGGAAGGAAGTGGTCATCCTAGTTGAACCACATCGTGGGAATAAAAAAAAATACAAAAGTCAGTTGCAGAGTTATAAAGCAAAGTAGGTATCTACCTTCGATCTCGACTTCGGCTAGCACGTACTTGCTGTAAAATTTGACGTTGAAACCAAACAAAAAAATGTTCGAACAAATTTAAATAATAGGTAATAATAATAACAATATTTGTTTAATTCTGCTGAACAGAGCGGTGAGTGCAATACTCTGCAATGTAAAAGCATATATAATATAAATTAATCACAAGATATACAAATGAATATTGGAAATAAAATACAAATAAATTATTATAAAATATCGCGCACGTGTATTACAGAGCTTGAGAAAAAATCTTCATCTATAGAATAGGGGCGTAACGTCCACTGGGCGACGGCCTGGATGAGTGATTTCGATTTCCATAATATAAATATAGTATTTACTTTTTATAACGTGATCGTGAAGTTTCAAATGTAGATGCTTTTGCGGCGTTTCAGGACGATTTATTAACTAGAGAATTAGGTGACAGGAACGTTTCACGGCTAATAATAATATGCAATATTATCAGATATTTGGGAAGGAAAACATGATGGTTGCTCATAGATGGACCGATAACCCGAAGAGAACTGTCGGCTTCCGATGGGTGAGAGGTGCCAAGAATCGATAAAACTTCGACGTTTGAATTTTTGAGGGAGGCGTAAGTCGAAATTTGAATAGGTTTATGTGGGTAAAATAGAAGCTCAAGAAAGTGACTTATTCCAGATAGCTGTCAATTCAAGTACTCAACAATTTTCCTCAAACTAACTACTAAAAAGTGGATTGCTGCAATTGGTATACATAAACCCCACCTTTATTAAACCATTCCTGGAATATATTCTACAACTTTTAGAAGTCAGTTAATTCTGAGCTTAGCTGAGCGCTTTGGGAGCAGAAAACATATTAATGTTTTTTCCAACATCTTGATGTTAGGTTTTCTTAAACTTTTGATATTGCTCATCCCCCAAGACTTTGCGACCTTCTCCGAGTATATTATGACCTGTTGCAGAGCATATTACTTCAAAAGTCCCATCTAGTAAGGTCAAAAGGCTGTAATTTTTTAAGTTCAGTTTGGCAGGTGCTTGGGAATTTGAAGTAGCGGGGGATAACTTTATAGAACTTTTGCCCAAATATGGAAATTGTGTCTGCTCCTACTTTTATTGGGCAGTTATCTTATTATGTGCGGTTTTAATATTAAAAAAAAAATTAGAATTAAAGATTCCACGAACACTTTTGTAACCACATTCTTTTCGTGTTTGTACCTGCATAACATGACTCAAACCTTACAATTTCTGAGTAATATTTAGCATATTGTTGTTAATACATTTTACAAATAGTCTAAAACACATCGGACAAGGCAATAGTCATTATAGCACCATGCCACGTTGTTATTTTTCGTGGTTTTGATATCTAAGTTATTGCACGACATATCTGAGATATTCGCAATCAATCAAGTACTGAGAAAAAATCTCGACGAGAATGTGAAATCGAACGGAATTCCGTATCGTTTTCGAAGAATTATTTATGGAATTTTCTGTCAATTTCATTAATCGTTGAATGCCGTCCGAGTCACTTAATTTTGCATATGACTTTCACGAGATACACTGTGTCCAGATCATTTATCGCGCCAATTACAGTGTTAATTGGTAATCAACGTATCGATCAATCGATATTAGGTTACGATCTGATATGTCAGTCGCGATTGTTGTAGAATGCAAGAGTAATCTCTTGATATGAGTCAGGACATTATGGTATGACTGGCAACAATATTGATAGACAATAGATTTATCGTAAAAGAACATGGCGACCTATATATATATTCGTTTGAGATATAATGTTATCCATTCATCAAATGTTCGTAATTTTAGTTTTATATTGCTTCCATACTTACTGAAATAGATTAGGTTTAGGGTCTTCAAACGCTGAAAGAACAATAGGGGACGCTTTTAAATCTAACCACAAAATTAATTGCTTTCCTGAACTCTTTGAACTTCGTACATACGATTTTTCTTTGGCTAGTTTTTTTTCGCTTATTGTGTTCTTTTATAATTCTTGTCTATGGTAAACATACATAAAATGTATATGCTAAACAATATAAAATAATATTTATTAGTGATAATTTTAGTATTTTGATACCGTATAATACTTTGAAACACTTCATCGATACATTTTGACTATTATTTGACATATTTTTTGTGTAAGTTTTGTCTATATTTTCAAAATTAGAATGATAAATTAGACCAATCTTATATCTCGAATTCCACAAAAATTCTTAATTCGTGTGCGATGAAAAGAGATCCATATTCTAAAATAAAAAATGATGCAATCCAACAATATTGTTCCTTTTTATGTTTTTAGATTTCTCAGTCAGTGTGCCAATTAGCAATAATCATTTCTCTTCACAAAAGCTTTGTAGTCTGGTATATTTTATTTATAATGTGGTAACACTTGGCTCAAATTCTTATAATATGAAATATTTTCATAATAAATCCTTGGTGGAGTTTGACTTTTGATCTGGTCGGTGGGGTATTTTTTTAGCCGACTTTTATTGGGTGATTACCCTTTTCACTCGTTTACTCTTTTTCCAGTTCGTGAGTTTCTCAACTTTAACGATAATCATTAGCAATATAATTAATTGATGTTTTAGCGGTGGAAGTTCTTTGTAAACTTAGACTAATTTCATGATATTTTTGTAATGGGTTTGGATACTAAGATGACTTATTAATAATAATAATTAACTTGAGTAATTTTTGACATATTATGGACATCTGCTCTGATGATGGGCGCTGTAACATGAACACTGTCTTAACGATGACTAAAGAATTAGGAAGCGCAATACGACATAATAACCCGTAACATAATCACGATTGGATTTTTGGCTGTGAAACTCTAAAAATTATGTCATTCAATAATTAAGTTTAACATTTTTTTTTTTTTAATGAGTTTTGAATTTTACACAATAAGGAAGTTGAGTCCATTTTTTTATTTTTTTTTATCAATGTTCGCATTCAAACTTAAATACTGGTATTTTTTTTTTTTTTTTAAAGTTTGTTTTCATAATTAAATTAATTCTCAAAGTTTAAATTTTATTAAGCCCGCCAAAACGAGCGGAATCCGAGCGGTAAGAGGCGGGGTGTGGTGTGACGTCATTAGAACTGTGAAAACCACGACGCTCAAGCATTTTGTATGGAAAAAATTTTAATTCTTCAACAAGGAATTCCAGTAATTTTTTTACCAATGTTAACCGTCTATTAGAATTGATGTTATTAAAAAAAAAGAAAATTGATTAAGATTTCATAGTTAAATTAATATTTTAAGTTAGAATATTTGCTTTTCCCGCCCGGTACGGTACTGTACGGTATTGAAGTCGCTACTTGTTGACTTTCCACGCGCTAATTCAGGACCACCGCGCAGAAAAGTAAAGACGAAAAGTAAAATAACGGTTTACAGCCCAGTTCACTGTGAGACCTTTCTGGGCGGCCGGCGGCCTGAAGTGTATCACATGCTATGTGACATGTATAATAATAAAAACTTCTAAGTTATGCAATAAACAACATATTATTATAAAGCACTATACGAATATGTATCTTTAGAAATCCATTTCATATAATAATAACAACAAATACGTACATATATTTGACAAACCCAAATAAACCTTTGGCCTATACACCTCTCTCATCTAAACCGACCATCTCTCATGTAATATAAAGAGATGCACCATAGGTGATCCGTTGAACGTACAAGTCACGACACATGTGACGTCAGAATTCTTTCGACCAATCGTGGAGCGTCTACAGTCTATTGCTATTGAATGCTTTTTCAAGAACGTTTAACTAATTCTAAGAATAATAATATAGAAATATATTTATATTTTTAGAATCGATATTTTTTTATCTACATGAACATATTTTTTATAAGTCAAAATATTTTTCACTCAACTTCCTTATTGACAAACAACCGTTTACCATAAATAAATGGTTGTTCAACAGTTGTGTAACATTTAAATCACGTTTATAAGTAACATAAATAACATAAAACATCTTAGGCTCTAAAACAGCATTTCATAATAATATTTTTTTTAATACGTGGGTTTTTTGTTTGTTTCGTATTGCTCTCATCTATTAGAAGATTTGCTTGTGTACAGCCTAGAAGTAGTACTAAATACGTGAAAAATATTACGCGTCGCGTAAGGTCAAAACAGTGAAGAACTATACTTATTACCATGGCGTTTGTTTGGTTATAATGGCCTTAAACCAGACTCAAGGCCGGCTTTACCACACCAACGTTGAACGGGCGAGTAAGAATATAATTAGTAAGAATGCATTGTGCCAATGATTTTCGCAAACAAAAAAGCTTCTTTGTTTATAAAACAAAATATTTTTTGTTTGGGAAACTCTGATAAAATGACTGATTAACATGGGTCGGACGGTATAAATAAAGAAATGAGATATTTTACAGTCCCCTTTCAACTTTTATTACTTTGAATTTAGCAAGCAGTCATAGATTACTATAGCATCAATGCTTTAAGGCTTTACGGTTCGTCACTTCAATCTAAATCTTTTCAACTCAAAGCCTTTCACTTTATGAAATTAATTTCATTGTGAAAATAATGCGCTAAAAACATTTGCCCAGACTTTTATTTTGAACATTGTGATTACGCTGATTACTAATTAAAACCATCTTGGCGGGGGTTAAGCGGAGTTCTGTTCGTGATTAATGGACTTGCCACCAAAGTTAATCATTATGAAACGTTTATTAAAAAAACAAGCTTATCCATAGACATACGAACAGTATTATCAATTAGGTCGCTTAGTGGTGGAAATATTCGCGTAATTATTCTTCATCTGCATAAAAATATTTATGCAAATCGATAGGATTTCAGCTAAGTAAATTGTAGGAGCCTTCTGTGTAATTTTAAAAAGTAACAATTCCAAGTGAAATACTATGTCATACCCGATTTGGGGAATGTTGTAAACATATGTAAATTTATGTCAAGCAATATTTAAAATTTGATTTGAACAGTGGTCCCTCGCCAAGTAGACGAGGTTTCATGTGAAACGAGGTTTTGCACCGAAAAACTGGTGATCTGATCACCGGACAGTAGATCTCCCGAACAGTTGATCCCTTGGAAACTTGATCCCTTGTACAATCCTCAGGGGTTATTTATGTTTTATTTCCTCCCCAAAAACGTATGCAAAGAGGGGAAACGGCCGCATTTCAAAAATAAAACGTGTATTTATAACTGATTTTTCACAAAAACGGCGCTAATAATCAGCCCGATATTAATATCAAAGGCAACTTGAGTGGAAATATCGGTAAAGGCAATATTTTGCTAACAATAATACCGTGTCCCCGAAGGTGTTTGCAGAGAGGATACACCGTCGAATAACAAAATACGACCATGGAAGTAAGTACAATGCAAATATTTCTTTGGGGATCAAGTGTCCGAGAGTTCAACTGGCAGAGGGATCAACTGTTCGGGGGATCAACTGTCTGGGGATCAACTGGTCGTTAAATCAAATTTTCTTATTTTGGTGCCCTTTCCTGTCGCGTCAGAACTATCCTCGCTCCTCACCTTATGTGACACTAGTGACTCATGTATTGAAGCATGATGTGAATCGTCTTCCTATGCTGCATCTTCCAAAAACATCTTCCTCGGGGATGCATTTTATATGGAAATCATAAATTAATTTCACTATGTAAAAAAGTCACTTAGATTTTAGATACATAAAAAATCATTAGCAATTTTCAATGGCGTATTAAATACTAGGAACATCCTAATTAGCAAGTTAACGTGGACGGTACTTACAAGTCGTACAGTTCCCGCGCGGTTGCCAAATCCTTTAGAAACCAAACCAGAGCGACTCGGGCCGAGTTCTGCCGAGTTCTGCCCAGTTCCGCGGGCCTTGACCCTGTTCGTTTGTTTAGCCACCGGGTACGAAGTTATTACGACCGTTGCGACATCTTTATTATAAGCCACCTGTTAATGGATCGGTTGTCGGGTCTTATCTGGCATAAAAAGCCAACGAAGCGCGCCGAATTAGAGACGCCGAAAGAAACCAAAATGTTGGGATGGAGGCTGATCAAACTGATCGCCTGATCGTAATCCGAGAAGCATTATGCCAAGTCAGGGACGGGCTATTAGCCAAGTGCGAATTACATATCACCGAACATTTGATAGTTTTTTAGTGTAAGACCACAGATGAATACAAAGAAAAAATGAATTGATTTTGAATACAAATTAATTTGTTTTCATTCGGTGGAGTGCGTTGAACTGCGGAAGCAGATTTTGTTAGGTGGGTATAAATGGTTGTAATTTCGGGTACTTTGTCAAATTTTATTAGCGCGTTGCTTCTGATTATACAGAAATGTTGATTTAAAACCGAAATTTACCCTAATAACGAACATACTTAGCGAATATTTTTTTCTTCAGGGCCTCCTTTGTGTATACTGAAAAACGATATTAAAATGATTATAGAGGTTTTCATTATTATTCCTAGCTTAGAAAATTAAAATCGAAACCCGTTTTTAAATAGATCGTGATTTCTAAGGAGACTCTTGGATTTTCAGTTAAAATTTAGAAAATAAAAATCTGTTTAAGCAAAGGAAAAACTGGTAAAATAACAATTCAAGGTTTTTTATCTTGAAATAAACGGAGAAAATTAACTTATATAAAATATTGTGAATAAATTAAAAATCTGGTCAAAATAATCGTTTTCATGTTAAAAACGGGACTGCAGGCCTTTAACAAATGAATTGGTAGAGTTCCTAATAAGGTGTCAGTTAAAAGCGAATATTTTGTGAGAACGGCGGGACATGTGTATATAGAAATATTTATATACTGATAATGTCGCATTCCGTCATTATATTTATTAAGAAAAGAACAGATGTGCTTTATATATTCTGAATGACAAATATTTTATCAGGAAATTGGCATGCTTTCACTTTTTTAACACGATCATTTATATCTTATATTTTATTATTATTATTTTTATGTATGTAGTAGGAATTTTCTCAACTTGGAATATATTTTACCTATTATATACCCACCCTTAACCTATACCTATTATATACCCACCCGTATATCACTTTTAATATGTAATAAATATATTTTTATCTTTGCAGTATTGTATGGATTACACGATCTCATTGTTTGCTTTGTTATTTACATTATGTTCTTAGCTTCTATTTTTTATTATTTGCTGTTTTACATGATTGGTTTTTACCTTGGATTCTACAAGGGCTATTTATTGCTTTCACAATTCTCATTCTCATCTCGTCTTTTCAACTTGAAATATACTATACTGATTATATACCCATCTACAAGCATTGACTGTGTACCTCATCTTTACAAATATTTTTTTATTGCATAAGTTTCACATTATGAATTTCACATTATGTTATGCATGGGGAAGGTTGTGATGTTGGACTACCTAAATTTGTAGTCGTATAGCTCTTTTGTCTAGGTACACAGAATAAAAGTAATTGATTCATTGAAACAACTGTTTATCAATAAAATAAAAGTATAAGTCATAGAATTTTAGAACTTATCATTACACGACAAAAGAGAGAGTACAAAAACATTGTGCAATATAGTTGTGAATGAGGAATACTTGGAGCAGGTGGATCATTTTGTGAATTTAGGAAGTATTTTAACGAGAGATGGGAAGGCTTACAGAGATATTGAAAGAAGGGTAAATGCAGATAACTCCATTAATGGAGGACTGAACGCAGTTGGCGCTAGCAAAAAAATGTCCAAAGAAGCAAAGCTAGCAGTCCACAATGGAGTGCTTGTACCTACCCTGATGTATGGAAGTGAGGCATAGAACTGGCAGAGAAAGGATGAAAGTAGACTGTATGCTGTAGAATAGAATAGAAGAGGCGTATGTGTGGTAAAACCATGTATGATCGTGTGAGAAGTGTGGAGATCCACAGAGAATGCAAGCCTGATGTAAGCTTAGTGGGTAAAATTAAGAAAGGGACGTAAATATGGTTTGGCCATGTAGTAAGAAAGGAGTGTACGGAGAATATATGACGCAAATGCGAATGGTAGTAAGTCGCGGACGCCCCAGGAAGAAATGGCACGATCAAGTGAATCAGATACTTGAATAGGACCATGTCAAGAGTCAGAATAATAAAAGAGTATGTATAATTCGATGTGTGAATGTGAATGAGGCAAGGAGTGTGTGCCAAGACCGAGTTACTGAAATGCAGGAAACGGCGTGATGGTTAGTTGATTAGTTAGTTACTTTATTTACATATTTTCTTAACTTCTATTTACTATGTTCTTAACTTCTATTTGCTGTTTTACACGCTGACAAGAACTCTTTATCATTCAAGAATTTCTAATTTCATGTTATAGTTTATGTCGTATACTATAATTATATAAAAGCCGAAAGCCGTTATTGATACAAATAAATAAATATTTGTTTGAAATGCACGCCTTTGGATAGGTACTCCGAAATGAATTTACAGGTTAGGTTCTCAAACGCAAATATTGAACTAATAGATGCTTTTTAGAGCTTGCATACACTTGAAAGTGTGTGAAATATATATTTGACTTACAATAAAAACACATAAATTTGTTATTTACCACTATAATAATAACCACTATATTTAATATTTATGTTCAAAATTGTAAATGGTAGTATAGACAGTCCTGATTTAATTAACCTCATTGAATTTCATATACCCACGAGAGCTACTCGTTCTAAAATTTTGTTTAAATGCAACAATATCAGGACTGAGTATTCCAAACACTCGCTTGTACCTAGGTTGCATGAAGTTAGTAATAGATACGCAGATGTGGCAGATCTATTTAACTGCACGCAAGGTAGGTACAAGAGGGCTATGCTGTCAAATCTTTTCAATCAATATTAATTTAATCTAATTCTACCTTATTTGCACTATAGAAACTTATGTACTCGTATCTCTTGTTTACTTTGTAATTCTTTTTTTTAAATATTTTTACGATTTAACTGTGACATGTTATCATTGTTTATGGTATATTTATACCGTTGATATTAAATAAATAAATATATATTTAACTCTTTGTCCACCGAAATCGAGGCACATATTTTTAAATTAATTTTCTTACAGGAATGGAATATTCACTTTTTCTATAGAGTAGTTTGCCACACTCATTGTAAAGAATAGCGCTTTATTCCTTTATTCACGTGGGGGAGGTAGCAGCTGGTCGAGGATTCGCAAGAGAAAGACATGCAATTCTCGGAGCTCAAAATGTTCAACTGATGCAACGTGCAATTATTTGGCACCAACAGATGTTCACAACGATTCCACCTTACTATTATTACAACAGGGATGTATAAAGGAAAATATAAAACACGAACGCTGCAACAAAGTAATGGCCACAAGTCGCATCTGCGTGGGGGAGAGTTGGAATAGGAAATCTTACAGTCAAGCAACTTGCACTTGTTTGGACCCTTTGAAAATTATGTTCCTGCATCAGAAATTAATAATAATCCGAGAAACACTTGAGAACACATCTGACAAGATACAAATGAAAATAAATTATTTCTGAGATCGATCTTATCCACGGTGCTCGGAAACTAGTGGTACAACTGGTGAACCTACATCACATTTGAAGTCATTTTGGTAGTATAACATTTTGTTATTTAAGCTTTCGTTTGTTATTAAATCGAGTCCAAATTTGGAATTTATTAAGTTGAATTTGAAAAAAATCGGTTGCCAAAAGCCTACTAATTGACTTTTAAATGCCTCGAAGCATATACCCGTCTCCGAAAATATTTTTAAAATAGAAAAAAATCTTACAAAAAAAATTATGCAAAAATATGTGCATTCTTCAGTTTCCCGCTAGTGGTAGTTAAGTACCAGTAGTTTCCGGACACCGTGTATAAATGCCACTTCTACAGTCCAGATCTGTTAAATGTAGGTAGGTACCTACTAACACTTACATTCATAGAATTGGATAGCAATGCTTAGACTTTGATATGGTTAATAATGAATTAAATTAAAAAAAAAAAAAACATATTCCGGTCAATGCTCGGGGTTTTCCACTTTCTATGACTCGTGCCGTGTACTGATCGACCGGCTCTTTTGTGTCGAGGTCTTCCCCATATCTACAACCGATCTGTACTGTTTAAAATTTGTTCACTGGTGCATACGTACTTGTTTGGTTGACAAATATTTGGTTAATCCATATGCAGCCATGTTTGAAAGATTATCCTTGTTTCATTTTTGGGTTTTTTGCAGATGAGCTGGTTTATGAAAACTCAAATTTCAAATAGGAAGCCAAATAAATAATGGACGGTCATCCTGCCGTGCTTGGTTCTGAATGAGAATAATAATTGATAAAACGTTGAATTTGACTGAGAATCAACCGGCATTATTTGAAGGTGCAATGGCTAATAAATTTCCAATGGCGCTAATCGTCGATTTGCGACAGTATTAAATAATTTAACGGGGGTTTAAGCAACTAGGCCTAAATAAATTTTTTTACTTTCTTTAATTCTATGTTTCTGACGTACACTCCTCTCCTACGCGGAGTAAAATGAGTATTGATAATTTATTAAAATTCTTTTCAAATTATTGGTGATCCGGTTAAAAAAGGATTGTAGGCCGTTTCCTGATAAACTTTTAGTAAATTCCTAATATTTCGGAACATATATAATTCCTAATTTATCGTGCTGGTGGGAAAGTTCTAGTGCCAAAAAATCTCCAAAATCATCACTATATATATTGACGACAAATTGAACGTTAGCTAAAGAAGGAGGTTGCGCAACACGGCATAATACCCCAAAAACAAATCACTATAAAATAAACATAATGTTTGACCTGAAAATTAGTAAGACAATGAAAAAAATCAGGATCATTATCGTACACAATTTGAGCCGTGCCACGACGTTATATTGTTGAGCCCGAGCGCTGCCCGAGTTTGGACCAGATTACTAGTCAAATGCACTACTGTACATAATACGAAATACATAACTCAGTCCAAAGAGATTATCACGGATCGCAAATCTGCTACACCTCCTTAACGCACTTAACAAATCAACAGCCCTATATCTGATTATCTTAATAATATTAAGATAATGTTATGTTTGTTTGTAAATGCTTGACAATCCCACCCAAGCCATTGATATTTTGCGAAAAAAAATAGCATAACAGAGTACCCTGGCATTAAAATTTATTCCGACCAAACTCCAGCCCAAAGAAACTATCTTGCCAATTTACGATTAACCCTAGACCAAAGAACCCAAGACGGTGAAATAGGTCTCACAATCAAATATAAGAACAATAAACCTGTTATTGTAAATACAAAAAACTCCCCACGAAACTAACATTTTACTACCAAAATGTTAGAGGTTTGCGTACCAAGCTCAACACCCTAAGGTGTAATATTCCAACGATAAATAACGATGTGTACTGCCTAACAGAAACCTGGCTTCATGAAAATATATCTTCCCCTGAATTAGGCTTCACCAACTACGATGTTTACCGGCTGGATCGTGAAAATATTATTGGCGGCGGGGTTTTAATATCGATCAGAAAGATGTTCCATTCAAAACTATTGAAACTAAAAAATAAAATCATTGAACAAATAGCTATATTAGTGAAACTCAAAGCAACAAAAATAATAATTGTGTGTGTGTATATCCCCCCCCAAGTTAGTGCTGATGTGTATTGTAAACATTGTGATGAAATTGAATCTTTGAAATTGAAATATCCTGATGCAAAATTAATAATTTTTGGGGATTTTAATCTCCCAAATGTAAACTGGGTACAACCCACCTAGTCTTCAAATCCCATTTCTGCTAAAGCCCAATTAATCATTGATATCATCAACTTTCTCAACCTTAAACAATTAAATCATGTTAAAAATATAAATGACAGAATTCTTGACCTTGTCATATCAAACATAAATAATAGTAATGTCAGCGAATCGCGTGAACCAATAGTATCCATTGACTCTCATCATCCCCCTTTACAAGCGATCATTTATTTGGCACCCATTGAACTCCTTAGTCCCCAACCTCCCGTTCACGAACTAAACTACAAGAAAGCCGATTATAATCAAGTGCGCTTATATTTTTCTTCGCTCAATTGGTCCCGCATTTTTATGTTTACAAACGTAGAAGAAGCAACAAATGTGTTCAACTTAAACCTTTATGATACTATTGAAAATTGCATACCAACTTCTATTGTAAAACGTAACGACTGTTACCCAAAATGGGTTAGTACTGAACTAAAAAAACTCATTCAATGTAAAAAAATTGCCCACATTAACTTTAAATCCAATAACTCCACTGACTGCTATAATTTTTTTTTCTGTTTTACGAAATAAATGTAAAAGTCTATCTAAAAAATGCTATTCAGATTATATTACAGATGTAGAGCAGACTATCAAGTCAAATCCAAAACATTTTTGGAATTATGTGAATTCTCTTAAAGACAACAATGGCTGTCCTCGATCAATGTATTCAGGGCGAAAACATGCTGACAGTGATCAAGAAATAGTTGACCTCTTTGCTGATCATTTCTCAAGTGTTTATGAACAGAAAAATGATAATGTTACTATACCTGAATTTAAATACACCAATGTATCTGACATATCAACATGCCACATTTCTCTGGATGATGTTAATACAAAGATCAGATCTCTAGATTGTAAGAAGGGGTCAGGTTCTGACAAAATTCCACCGGTATTCATAAAGGAATGCGCTCAGTTTATAGCAGCTCCACTTCAACACATATTCAATCTGTCACTTCAAACTGGAATATATCCTGATCCTTGGAAACTTAATCACTTGACACCTGTATTTAAATCAGGTGATAAAAATTGTGTTTTAAATTATAGACCAATTTGCATACTGTCTACCACCCCGAAAATGTTTGAAAGTATTGTCTTAGATAAAATTGCTGTTAAGTTTAGGCATATTATTACTCCAGAACAGCATGGTTTTGTGACCGGTCGGTCTACCACAACCAATCTTCTATTGTATGAACACTATATCTGTGAAGCTTTCACGTCTCGTGCACAAGTAGATTCAATATATACTGACTTTTCAAAAGCCTTTGATAAAGTAAATATTAATATCCTTCTCGCGAAACTGCAAGCCCTTGGTATACATGGATCATTCCTAAAATGGTTGAATAGTTACCTCTGTAACCGCGAACTGATGGTAAAATTAAATAATAAAGTCTCATATAAATTTAAAGTAACATCGGGAGTTCCTCAAGGCTCTCATCTGGGCCCACTTCTCTTCGTATTGTTTATAAATGATTTATCTTTATATTTCGAAAATGTCAATTTCATTCTATTTGCAGATGACCTAAAGCTTTTTAAGATTATAAAATGTTTAAATGATGCACTTATCCTTCAGCATAATATAGATAGACTTGCTAGCTGGTGTGAAATAAACAAATTATTCCTAAACGTAAAAAAGTGTTTCCACATGTGTTTTTACCGTTCACGGACTCCAATAACCATATCGTATTCAATTAACAATAATGAAATTGCATTAGTACCATTTATCAAAGACCTTGGTGTTATTTTTGACAGAAAACTTACCTTTGATCGTCACTGTGAAACAATTTCCAATAAGGCCATGCAAATTCTAGGTTTTGTAATGCGTAACACAAGGACTTTTCAAAACATTGAGTCAATTAAATTACTCTACTGCTCTCTTGTGAGATCGCACCTAGAATATGCATCTCCTGTATGGTCTCCGATTTATACCTGTAACTTACACCGCTTGGAGAAAGTACAAAGAAAATTTCTTCGATATGTTCAATTCATATTGAGACAGCCTGTAATTGATATCTGCTACAATACATTAATGTCTGGTCTAAATCTACCACTTCTTTCTACCCGGCGAACTATTAATGACATTCTTATACTTTTTAAATTACTGAACAATCTCATAGACTGCCCTCAAATGTTAAGTGTTATAAATTTTCGTGTCCCTGTTAAATCAACTCGACTCCACCATCTTTTCCACAGTGACAATCATAGCACTAACTATTTGTATCATTCACCGTTGGCGCGTTTTCACCGCACTGCCAACACGTATACAGACCTTTTTGATATTTTCAAAACCTCACCGTCTTGCATCAAGGCAAAAATACTTGGTTGTGAATGTAACTGATATGTTTGTGAAATGTTTAATGTCTGTTTGTACTGCATCATACTGACTGTTGTGTTCTTCTTTATGTGTAAGATATATATGGTGTTCTAATAAAAACTGCTTGCGGATGTATTATTTTAATGAAAAATGCTATTTCTAATTGTCAAGTCTCTGACAGCCCTGAACTGTGTACTTATAATCCAATGTTTCACATTACTGTAAAAGCCTTTTATGGCGTTTAATAAATAAATAAATAAATATATTCAGAATAAGAGATTGTGGCGATTCCAAGATAAAAATGTATTGATGTCGTGCACTTGCAATAAATGCATTTACATGTATTTAAAGGTGTATATCAGTGGCGATCGGTGAGTTTTCAGTGAGCTAGAGCGGTAATATTGAAAAAAATACAACTTTAATTATGTCGTTGTGACTGAAATTAATATTATTATTTTTTAAATTTGTTGCACGCTGATTTTTCTACGTCTTCCCAAACTGAAAGAATTCTGAAAATCTTGATAAAAAATTAAGTTTTTTTTTTCGGCTACAACAATATCAATAATCACTTTTTAGCTCACTAAAAAGTCACTGACCGCCACCGGTGTATATGTGTACAAATATGCAGTAGATAAAATTGTTTCTCATACTACGAAAGAGACGGTGTAGGTACGAATATAAAAGAATAAAGGAGTGTGTGGCTTGAAAGAGTTGTATTGCATTCCACCTAGGTACTGCCTACTCTTATCGGGAAATGTTCTGATTTAATAATATTTTTAATATTTTTTACATTAACTTCACACAGGAGGCTCTGAGGAAAAAAATCCCTCAAGACCTATGCCATCTTTGGGGATGCTGTGTGGAGGGTATTTTTGGGGAAAGGTTCACCCCTAACATGAGTCTTGAAGAGATTCATTTTGTAGGAGGGAGGAAGTACAGAAGCCGGCAAAGCGATCTTTCTTGAACTCAAGAGCCGACAGAAACGACCCGTTTTCATGTGACAAATGTCAACCGTGTACATAGGCTAGTTGGGCGCGCGTTTGGCGTGTTTCCCGACTATGCACCTGTGCCGAAGGGATCAATGACGCTAGTTCCTCGGAGAATCTTCCATTTTAATACCGGTAATACAAGAACAGCATACCTACGTGACGCCTTTGCTCTAAAGATTGCCATACGCTTGTTAAGATAGGGGAATCTATCAAACGTACTCGTACCATCCGTTTCTGCACAGAGTGGAGGGTTTTATCAAGTATTTTGGGGTTTCAGACCAGAGGTTTACAGTACATCCAGCTTCTAAGAGGCTAACTTAACTCTGGATTTGAAGGAGGATTCGATGAATTGTAGGTTAGTACAGAAGTAGCAAACACGTTGAACATCAACCATTTGGATTATGAGTACTTATAAGAAACGATCGTTTAAACACATCTAAGAAGATAAGTAAGCGGTTTCTGCTTGCCAACAGTATTTTTTACTCTTCTTTTCTCCTGCATGTTCTCCATATTATTACAGAGCTTTTATGTTAAGTGCACAGCAACATTACATTATTAGTATGTATGTATAGGGTTTTCTAATAAGAGGTGTTATTTTGAATAGCCCGCTATTTCGGTAGATGTTACTTTTGAAGCTGTCATTTTTTGACATTTGACAAGTAAAAACTACGCCATTAATAAAAATGGAACGATACACGCTTCAACAACGCATTGAAATTATTAAAATTCACTTGAGTGAATCAAATGCAAATCATCTTGAGTGATGAGGCCCATTTCCACCTCGGTGGCTTTGTCAACAAGCAAAATTGTCGCATCTGGGACTCGGAAAACCCAAGAGTTATTGTTGAAAAGCCTCTCTATCCTCAACGTGTGACTGTTTGGTGGTTTATGGTCCGGTGAAGTCATTGGACCTTACTTTTTCGAAAATGAGGCTGGAGCAACAGTTACGGTGAATGCATTGCGCTATCGAGAGATGATTAATGATTTTTATAGCCGGAATTGGATGGTATTGATCTGGACAACGTTTACTTAAACGAAAACCATTGATCTTTTACGATTGAATATCAAAATAACACCTCTTATTGGAAAACCCTGTATTACCATTACCCACTAAAGGCGCAGCCGCCATAAATTTTATTTTTTATTATCAAATAAACAATAATTACGATGTTCTAGGCTCTTCTTACGCTACGCAGACGTTAGCTATTTTATAAAACATTATAAACAGATATTATGTAGTAGGTATGATCAGAGTGGCTGAACTATAAGTGAGTTTCTTTTTTCTCTCTTCAGCTCGTTTATGTCTGCGAGAGTTGAAACTGCCCCATCAGCAGGTAATAAAGCTATCTCAATTCCCTTCTTACAATTGCACGGGGAAATTACGCCTTCGTTAATAATAATAATTTGAATTTAATTTAATTTTTATTGTGGAAACAAAATAGCAATTACATAATTTTTTTTTAACTTCCGATTTAGTTGTCCAGTCCTTCCCTAATCCTATCCAATCTTCCCCAAAGGAAAAACTTAACCCTTCCACTCACTTTTCCACAAATGATCATCTAGTCAATCAAAATTATGTAAGTGCATTATATAAGCAAAATAAATACAAAACAATACAAGAACAACACGTCAACTCACCAGAGATCAAATGGGAAAATAATTCACCGACTCCAGATATTTTCATATCAGAGCGTTCGGCTCGGTAGAACTTCTAACAGGGCCTATAAATCCTACTGATCCCTCAACATAAATATTTAAAAAATCTTTTGTTATCCTACATGTATTCAAAATGACCGACTTTTGCATCTTTATATATAATTTTTTTGATAGATCTAATACGCTTAAATTTTTAATTAGAGAGCTAGGTATAATGCCAGTAGCCGAAATAACGAATGGTAATATTTTTATAGTCTGAGAATGCCAAATTCTTTTTATTTCATTTCCTAAATCTGCGTATTTTCTTATTTTTTCACTAACAGATTTTTGAATATTACAGGAATTTGGAATAGCGACATCAATGATATAAGTTATTTTTTTAATTTTGTCATGTAAAACTATATCGGGTCTATTATGACTAATCGCTCGGTCTGTTAGTATAGTTTTATCATAATATATTTTATAAAATTCGTTTTCTAAAAATGAATTTGGTTCGTATTCATAATATGGTACTACATTACGGCAGTCAATCAAGTTATGTTTAATTACCAAATTTTGGTGAATTATTTTTAAAACTTGATTGTGCCTAAATGTATACTCGGACGGTGCTAATATAGAACATCCCGATATAATATGTTCTATAGTTTCCGGAAAAACCAAACATTTTCTACACAAATCATCAATTTGATTTGTATCTTTGATTATATGCTTTCTATAATTTTTAGTATTAATGACTCTATCCTGAATGGCAAGCATAAATCCTTCTATTTCTGCGCTCAACTCTCCAATACTCAACCATTTTTTTGACGAAATTTTGTCAACATACGTTTGGTTGAGATAATTGAAGTGTTTTGCGTGTAAAATTTGATTTGACCAGGAATCTAATAATTCCTGGTTGGGATTAATAAAAATGTTGGCATTCTCATCGTATAAATTTAAAGGTGTAATATTTATATCTGCCTTGCAAATTATTTTGTGCATTTCTGAGCTGTGAGCTTTCCTATGGAAAAAAGTTCTTAGCATTTCTACCTGATTATGTTTCAAAGAAGTTATTTTGACTATACCTCTACCTCCTAAATTTCTAATAAGATAATTATAATAAGATAATTATAATTATTAATAAGTTTATAATTACATCATTTTAAAAATACTGTTTTAACAACAAAAAAATCCCTCTAAGGACATCCTCTCTGTACCTACACAGAGATAATTACAAGCATCGTGACAATGACACAACCACAAGTAGCCTACCGATATGCTACTCTTTCAGTACCAGGTTTATACAAGAAGATTTTGGGTTCACCCATATAACCCGTAGGGCATTCGTTGCCGCCATTAAAACTACATGAGAATGATTTCAAATGGACTTTTCTTTAAAGCCTTAATCCACGCCTTCTCCGCTAAATCCTTTCTAACGTATTCCGGTACATTATAGTTATATAAACATGGATATTTCCCCATCTTTAGAACAAATTGAACGTTCAAATCATGTTCGGATGTCATTTCTGTCAAAGGAGTAGTAGGTGCGAATGCAACTCGAGTAAAGAGCTACCAGCACTGTGAGTAGTGTGCAACTGACGTCAAACCGGTAGTCGACGCGTCGCCTAGCGTCGTGTACGAACACTAGTAAAATAGTATGGCGGATACGCGCACAAAAGTCGCTTGTTAGTATCTCCGTGTACGAATGGCCTCAGGGTGCTTAACAACGAATTAGTAAATAGACACATAAATACACCTATAACATCCTATGTCTACTTATAACAATTATTGAATACATATAACCTGTTTAACAACAACGTAAAGCTAACAAATTGCAACTAATAACCAATCAATCAACAATATTTAAAAAAATGTATATATTCAAAGATTAATTAGTGAGATATTGCATGAGGAATGAGACATATTTTTATTCCAATAAATATGGACAGATTGTCAATTTGTATTTAATCCTAGAAAGATATATTGTCAAGTCAGAATAAAACTAGCAATCGTTTTAGGTATGTACCTACATAAATTGGAGAAAATATTTTGTCCATAGAAAAAATATAATGCAAATACCAGGTCCTAATATTTCAAATTGCGTTTTTATGTTTTTGAAGATCTTATTAATATTTATTTCACTAGCATCATACAGTTACTACGCTAAAAATAAAATTATTTTAATTATGTTAAATGTAAGAAGCACTGTGTGGGTAAAATCACGTGAGAACTGCAACCCAACCTAAATAAGTTTTTTTAGAAAAAAATGTACATTTTTTAAATATTTTTTTTACAAGGCGCTAATAAAGACAAAAGTTATTAAGTACTGTGATTAATTTTTGGATTATGTCCTTTATTTTTTGTTTTTTGTTTGAACAGACAAACTTCATAGGATATTTAATATCAATCAATTATTGAATTTTTTGCCAGTTATGCAATGTCAGTTATGCAAAACCCTTGGCCCACTCTGGCATTTATTGCGGCCCACTTTATTAAATTTGGGTGTATCGAAAAGTTGGAAAGTTAAATCAATTGAGAATTATCAAATTATTATATTTTTAGTTTCTGTCAGATTAGATTTTTTTACATTAATCCTACACAGGAAGTCCGGAGTGCCGAATCCGGTTGTTGTAAAACGAAAACCATTAAATGTAACTATCTCGCCTAATATATTAAATTAAAAATATTTTTTAACTTGTAAATTTATATTATGTCTTGGAAATTTTCTACTTGTCATCTAGGTGCACTGTCCTCGGAAGGAAAATTTTCACACTACATGCTGCATCCTAGAATAAAAAACCGTAGATGTGTATAAAAACAAAGCCGCCTGCACATACGTGGTCGTTTTAGGGGTATTTTAAATGTGTTGTCAAAAAAATCAAAAATGGAAAATCTTGAAGCCGAAGTTTGTCAAGTCTGTCCTCCCAAATCCTCCCGCGCTAGTCAGATTCAATCAAGTCAGAAACAAGCCTTCTATCCGAGAGTATTTCTTATGTTGAAAAAAAAGAAAACATATCGGCCGACATAATGGAAGTAGATTATTGAGAAGATTGAAAGAGGGGCCCATTAATTTATGTTTGTTATATTATTATTACATTAAAATGCACTGGAGGTGAAATTTCGCTAAACAACAAATTTAATGATATTACTTATTTGGTACTTAGAAGAAGATGTATGGGTATTATCGTTGAGTTCAAAATAGACAATATGAAAATGTTTTAATTGGTAGTCATGAGCTAGTTCGTTATAATAAATATTGAACAAAAAATTGTTTATGTGAAGTTCTTTGTGTCATTATAAATTATAAATAACCAGTAATAAGTCAACTCGTTTATCGTCGTCCTCGGCTATTAAGTAACTAAGTAAGTAACCACGAAGAAATTGGGCCACTTTATCAGTCGCATTAAGCCTCTATTTAAAGTTATGCGAGAATGCAAATGTTTGGAACAAGGCCATTTCTCTGTGTAAGGTTGTAAAGTATTTATCGCCTGTGTAACATTTTAACCAATGTCATAGCTTGTTGGTATTTTATTACTCGTTTTGGATTTTTTGTGAAATCGAAAGTGTGTTAAAATTCTCATCGGGTCTATACAACATAGATAGGCAGACATTAAAGCCCCCGATCCACGGACCTTCAGTCCACTCAGTCAAATCTTTAGTTATTAAAATACAAGTAAAGTGCAACAGACTTTACTTGTATTTTATTTAACTAGCAAGAACCCGTGAAAAATCATGGGATGTTAAATTATTGGTAGAATTTGTGAAGCTAAAAGTATTTAAAAAATAAAAATTGAATCAGAAACAATTGCATTTCAAAAATATCGATGTTTGCGATATATTCAAAATCGACGTACCTATGCTTTTAAAAAAAAAAAATTACCTTTCGGATGTTAGTAAACTCCAAAAATGACTGCTTTTGTCGTACATTTAAACAAAAGAAATATGCATTTCAAATGAAGAATTATCTATAAAAAAATTATTTTGGAATCTATTTTATCGATTGTCTGACATTATTTATACTAATTAGTTTGAATTTTGAAAATTAAAATTTCATTAAAATTGAATAATTTTACGCATTGTGCAGGAATATTTCCAATGACCGACATTCGAAATAAGTATGTTTCAGTCCCATTTCACGATATACTTTTTGTAATATTATTATAGAGTCTGAAATACTGATTCTATTAAAAAATTATCTCTTTGTAACAAAGCGCAAAAAATTAGTTTAAATTAAATCCAGAATATTCTCATCAGCACAATGTTCCAGAGCAGCATAAAATTATAACCCGCAATATTTGATTTAAACATCTCGTTTCAGATTTCAGTTGCATAATCGGATGCCAAGGGATTTTGATATCGTGTGCAATAAATACACAACGTAATTACAATATTTACGGCAATACGTGTTCGCTGTTCGTCTCTCTACATCTACGTAAGCATGTTATTCCACATTGCCTGTGGAAGATAATAACATCACCTATTTTATATACAGTTATCACGATTTAAATAAACATAAGATACTTCTAAACATACATACCACATAGAAATACTACAAACAGAAAAGACGCCACAGAGTGTTTGCTACCGAATACCTTTTCTGCTTTTGGGAATTTATTAATCTATGAAATTTAACACAGAATAAACATAGCATTTTAGATGTAGACCAAACGGTTAGCACGGTTGGTCGGAAGAGATTTTATCGATAGTGTCGGTAACTTGATAACAGTTGGTAATCGTTACCATGCAAGACTGCAGATCGCCAACGAACAAACAACAGTTCATAACTACTAAGTGTTCTTAATTAATTCGACGTGAACTGTTGTTTGCACGTTAGCTATTTGCAACCGTGCTCGGGGAAGGTGACAAGTTATCTATAAATCCTTTACAGATCGACGGTGCTTGATATCCTGGACGTCTCAATTGCGTTTCCTCCCTCCTTCAACATGGGTCTCTTCAAGACCTATATTCACTCCTTCTTCTCCTCAAAAAGAATCTCCACAGAGCATCCCCAAAGATGTCGTAGGCCTCGAGGGAAATTATCAGGGCCTCCTGTGAAAATACGAGTATCTAGATAAGTAAAGTGATGTTAAAACCGTTATTGATGTTAAACAAGTTATTGTAATACATAATGCACGAATTTAGAATGGCACCTAGACTACTTATTACTGATATTTTGCGCGTTGCTTTAAATGGCTTTAGCTGTGTTTAGTGACCAGATCCGAATAGCCGGATGTTTCCCTATCTTCCCATCTTCATTTCATTGATGTGTTTAAAGTGTAGTTATGTCCCGTGATTTTCTACATTATGTATATTTTTAAAATTGTGTTCCATATAACCATTTTCAGTTTCGATGGCTTAGAGTTAAAACATTGTAGGTATGTCCTTAAATTATAATATTGAGAAAACTGAAATTGATAGTTTGCCAACATTCAAAAATTATATTTTGTGAACAGTGGCGGCCGGTGGTCAAAATATATGGGGGTTCACCGGATTACAACATTAAGTCATAAAATAAATTAAATAAAGGTACGTACTTATTTATAAAGAAGTTCTATTCTCTGCTCCTTTTGTTTAGCGAAGACCTCTATCAATGCTTAACACTGATAGTGCGTTCAGTCTGTCCTGGCTCAACGTGTTAAAAAAGATTTATTATTTTTAACGTTGAGAAACATCTTTGGCTTTCAACTGAGGTCATTCCAAAGGTCATGAATGGTGCACAAAAGTTTTAGTAATTTCACAGTCTCGGGAAAGTCTTCTAATAAACAAGTAGGTACTATAAAAAATTTGTAAAATTGATAAAGCGCCGTTAGCTTTTGAAAAATCTTTCACTTTTACTGAACTTTATTTAGGAAGTCATACGTTTTAAACGTCACATTGAAATCATGTTCTGGGAAATTCGACCTGTATCGATTTTTATTAAATAGCTCATTATGGTGTTTAACTTAGGCACGGTAGCCTGAATCCAATTGCATTCTGGTGTCAACATTTCCTAAAACCTGTAAGCTCAAAACTTTTTGGAAATGTAAATGACAAGAATTATGTTTTTTTGATTTTTTAAGAAAGGTGAGTTACATCAGTAACACCGCTGATTGTCCAAACTGAATCAACATCGTAAATTAAACACGTAAAACAAAATAAACTATTCAATTGATCACATGCACAGAGCTACGAAGCTTTGTTATACATTGTTTTGTTAAATGATCGAGTAAACTTCTTCGATCCAGATTTTCACTCTTGTTTTATTATCAGTTCAGATTTTAGGTGGAACGGCATTTTTTATTATCACTTTGTTTTCAAAACTCGACCTATTGTTCTTAATGTATTCCACATTCAAACTCATTCTTAATTTATACTTTGAACAAACACAAAAGTAATCATAAATTAGTATAACCTGCAATTGATATACCTTATTAATAATTGATATACAAGATTGATATAACCTGCAATTAAACTTAAAAACTTTCGCAGAGTAAGAACATTTTTTAATTCAACAGACCGCGCCCGGCAACGGCGAGTACCTACTGACTAAACTGATAATAAGTAATCTGACCATCACTCATCTCTTAATGACAAATTTTATCTTAAATGCTTGTATCGAAGAAGCGAAACATTCGCTGAAAATAGCAGATGGTAAATTGAAACCACGATATCGACAATAACATTAAACATACGCGTTTTAGTTTAACTTTCTACTGAATAAACCGTTCCTTCTGATGTGGTGGTAAAACCCGGAACGCCGTCCATGATATGGTATTATTTGCAAAGAATAGTATGCACTGGTATGTACCCACGCTTTCGACTGTTCCACAGAATATGCGACAAAGCAGTTAAATTTTGGATCGCAATCGAAAACGAACTGCTACGAACATAGGCACAAGTCAAAGTCGGTCTGCAAGTTAAGCGCGCTTAATAAGTAGGTACCTTTTGAATGAGATATTATAACCGAACCGAGTTTCATATTGTGATTAGTCATGTCGGAAATCTTATTGGATGTTCGGCGCTCGAGAGCACATATTAGCTGGCCGCCACTGTTTGTGAATAAGTTTTATAATGGCGTCTGTAACTATATCTGATGTAGATACAATATTTTGGCATGGACTTTAGTGAGGCAATTTTTTTTTTGGGTTAAACAATATCTGTGCTCATAAAAAATATTGCCTGGAGTATATTCAATATATTTTAGAAAGTTTATATCTTTGGGAAGGTAATTTTAGGAGATGCAATATTTGAACACATACCCCAATTCCCCATTCCAGGGCTTAACTAATTGTCGACCGAAATTGGGGATACAATATTTTAACTAAAGTGGCAACATACCCTCATCCCTTTCCTCCCCCATCCCGCTACAACGCCAAAACCTGTCTCCCACTCCCACATCCGTCCTGTTTACTTAAAACACATATATTCTTGTATAATGCCTTATATAGGTGTATTAAATATGTTCTACTTCCATTTTATACTTGTTACTTAGTTTTTCTTTTAAATTTGTTACTCGTACTTAGTCCTGCTTTTGATATTTTAATCTACTCGTACATTCACTAAATGTATATTACCAAATCAACCATCTGTGGACATTTATAATTGGTCTGTTTCTTTTGCATCCTTCTTTGTGTTTTAAATTAATATTAAGACTGTTAATGTTCCTTAAAACAAATAAATAAATAAATTCTAAGCCATCGACAATATAAAAATATTTCGGTTTTTAGAGTGTTAATAAGAATCACCCACTAGATTGGCTATGCTCGTGTTCCGCATGAATAAATATTTACATGACATATGAACGCAAGAATCTACCTCCTACCAACTACCAACAATCTACGATAATACCTACAGTGTATAAGTATCTAGTATCTATAAGTTATTCGGCTATAGAGCATCACGATATGCACAACGTGATCGTCTTGATTTACTGCGTTCATTTGGCCATTCGCAGTCCGCAGTTTTCCAAGGCAATGATGCAAAGAAAGTGGGTGTGCTTGTAATTGGTGGGGAAAGTAAAAAATAATCACGGTCATTATTTGTTGAGCAGGCTGATAAATAATTATAATTGTTACAATACAGTTTTTTTCAATCCGTGAGATATTCCGCTCTAGTCTTGTGGAAGTATTAAATGTAAAACAATACTATGGGTAAGTAATACAATAGTGCATCATAAAACATGATAAAAATTATTACACAGCGCTATTTTAAAAATGAACTTTTCACTGTTAAAATTAATTGACATAACAAAATGATAAGTTGATCTATCTTCCTCAAAATATCATTTTATTTAATTCATTATTTACAAGTTGTTTATATTGTAAATTAATTAAACAATTATAAATAAATACTTAAAATTAAAACGACTTAAGAAAATTAAAAAAAAAAAATATGGAAAAGTAAACAACGAAAACCTAAAATACATTCAATTTTTTAATAGAAAATGAAAAAAAATCTAAGAGATCACGCCGACGTATATCACCCCCGAATAAATGACACCAAATTTGATTTACTCTATAATATCTACCCCACGCATACAGAGCCCTATTTGGCCTCCCCTGGCGATGCAGCGCCTCACAGATGTTCACCGAAGGAAGGGTGCATGGGTTCGCTGCTTTGATGCATAACAGAATAGCCGGGACGAGTCAGCGCTACCAGAGATCGGACATCACTCTTGTCCAGGCCGTTGCCCAGTGGCAGGGAGCGCCTCTACACCAGAGGTGGAGAATTTCACTCAAGCCACCATAAAGTACTAATGTATTCATCAATTCAATGATTTTTTTAAAATTTCTATATTGATTTTTTTAATATAAATGTAAACTTTTATGGCAGGCAGAGCATTGCACACACCGCTCTGTCCAGCTGAAATAAACATTATTATTATTATTATTATAATTTACAGGTTCTGATGGTCAATATAAAAAAATAGTGGAATGTACATTTATGTACAACACAGGTCTATAAGTGTCTATAAAAATAAAAAATACGGAGAAAAAAAATCAATTTTTATATTCTTGAGTTTTAAGGTAAAATATATCTCCCACATCTAATTATTTATTTCCGATCTGATTGATCACGTGTACTATAATAAAGGAGTAAAAATGATGAAGTCTCAACTTCCCTTTAATATCCTCAATTTTATGAATATTATAAGTGAAGATAAAAGGGAGTGGGGAAATATGACAGTTGAAAAGTACCTGAAAGTTCAAGACATTTCAAAGAAAGTTTAGATTTTTAATGGTGATAATGAGTTCATATCCACCCTGCCTTTTAGCTACCGTTCAAAATTTAGCAGTTCAATGTATTATATTTCACGGTTACTGTCTAACATTTGCTTTTGATTTTTTGTGGGGTATATTAAATAACCATATCATATCTTGTGTTGACTGAAGCAATTAATTAGGCATCATAGAGTATATCGTATCAGGTTGAACTCGCGTGGCTAACAAAGTGAATATTGACCAACCCAATATACTGAAAAGGAATTCAGCTGTGTGCATTACGCATTACCAAACCTGTTATGATTAAAAGTGGCCTAAAACGAATTTAAAAAGAAAGTGACGTTGCATTGCCATATCGGATATTTGCATGGGCCACGAGTGGCAATGGTAGCAGGCCCCGGGTGGTGAATCAGGCAGTATGGGCGGAGTGGTGAAATGTTACCGCAAGGAAGTTATTTGGTTCACCAGACACTAGACATAAGACAGTCATAAAATGCTAAGAACCAAATTAACAGTCTTTGAGTTAGTGTAATGATTATACAGAAATGAAATGAATAATGAACTCGAGAATCTATTTGGGCATGATACTCTAGTACCAAAGTCCGATGGGCTGGCTATGTGAAAAGGATGACAGATAACAGAACACTAAAAGATGGCGCTCATAAAAAACAGAGGTAAGAACGAGGAATATGAGAAATGGCCTCTTGGAAGAAGATGGTTGATAATATAAGAGGCCTGAGAGATGAATGACTTGGGATCGGAGCCGGTGAAAGCATTTATCGAGGAGGTCAAATCACACCCTAGTATGTAGTGTCGGGATAATAGATATCTGATATTTAGGTACTTAGTCAATCTTCAGCGCAGATTTGAAAGAAGATCATGAATTTTTCCAGTTCACATTGTGGACGATTTGCATATCCGTTGATGACCGCATTATTTTATTATGATTTTTGTTGTTGAGTGGGCAGACTAGTGAAATACATTTGGTCTACGAGAACCCAGACAAGAAAGATGTCACCTTACTATTTTTATAAGAACACGTATACCAGCATCAATGAATCCACACATTGGCATCCCAAAATCGACAAACTGTAAAATGATGTGCATGTCCTACCATGACTAAACTGTGGAGCGGAAATCAGATTAGAGTGGGCGGACTTGCGATGATTCAATTGGTCGATTCGGTCTACGAGACACTACACTAGAAGGATGTCAAATTGCTCATAAACACACGTATCTTTTCAAGAGCGCCTGGTGATCATTTGTTCGACAGGCGTCTCCATGGCGTCGCAGACACCACAAACATAAATTATATTTTTTGTATGTCCGTGTATGACTGACTAATTTGTATGAAAATATCTTAATTTCTCCTAATAAGTATGATTAAGTGAGCGTGACCATCAATATCATAAAAATAATAGTAATTCGTTTATAATCCAGGAACTACACACAGAAGCTACAAAATTAAATGTAATTGCTTTGAATCATAATACTCAACCCATTAGTTATAAAAACTGCTTTGTTTGGAGTGTAAATCCAAATGCGCAAACGTCCATTGTATTTAAGATGCGGAATTGATTATTTGGCCTTTCATGTTTTATGATTTTATTTTATGTGTACGAATAACAGACTCGTTTTTCAATCAGTATTTATGGTCTCCTCTCTTAGGGTGTCACGTCAGTTGTGGAAGTGAAGGCACGATTTACTGCTAAGCCAGTGATCGCGTGATTGCAAGTTTTGTTAAACCACGCATATGGAGTTTTCGGCTATGCAGAGCCCTAGAGAGATTACTTGTTCTTTACCGTTGTGCAATTAACGATACGTTTTGTATTATATGTACACACTCCAGTAGCGGTCGGGTCGGATCAAAAAGGGGCCGGTGATAAAAAAACCACCGGACGCAGAAATGCTACTATCGTGAGGCTGCTCCGATCACCGGTTCATGACTCCTGTGCTTTTCTATAACAAATAATGATATAAGAAGAATCAAAATGTTGGTCAAGAGTCAATATACCCGCGATAGGAATGTCATTTCATTAAGTTAGTGATTTAAAAGAAATATGAAATCTTTACCATAAAAAAAATGTTTCACAAAGCCAAACAAACGTAGTATTATGAAAGTTTCACATGTTATTCTGAGAAAATATTGACATATTTTCACTATCCAACACCAACGGTATAAGATGAAAAGACTAAGAAAGCTAAAAAGAGACAAGAAAAACCAAAAACATGTTAGAAAAGTCAAGAAGAGACAAAAAGAACCAAGAGAAGGGCAAGAAGATCCAAGAAAAGTCAAAGCGAGCCAAGAATAATCAAAAAGAGACAAGAGGAACCAAGAGAAGGGCAAGAAGTTCCAAGAAAAGTCAAAGCGAGATAAGAATAATCAAGAAGAGCCAAGAAAAGCGAAAAAGAAGCAAGAAGAAGGACGACGTGAGGAAAAAAACAACGTTTAATAGTTTCGTTTAGTCCTTCCCATCCTAAATGGAGAAAAAATACTACCGCTAATTTATTAAGAATTTTTTAAAATGATTGATAACTCTGGTTAAAACGGGATTGCAGGCCTTATAAATGAAGTCACAGGTTTCTTGATTAACTTTTTGTAAATTACTAATATGTGTTCATAGAAATCCATTATACATATATTAACAAGGCGTTCATGACGAAATCACGACGAAACGCAAAAATATTCTGATTTTCATGATCTTGTTTTAAATGTCCCAAGCCGAAATCAAGCTGTGCTGTTTTCATAATGTACTGCGGCATAACCGAAGCCATAAGGTGGTTAAATTTAAATTTACCTGTCCAATGTTGGCATGCCAAATTATCGCTTAATTAATTCCCTTTCATTTTATCTTTCTTCTTGTTATTTTGAATAGGTTCTTTCCGGTATTAATATTCAGGCATTTCTCTTCGCTGGTGTAAGAAATTATTTTACAGCGAGGAAATGAAATGTCAAATCATTGAAACATTTATTTTTATGTTCAAAGAAAGTAATTCAACTGAATAGTTTAGATTAGGTAAACTACATGCGAGTCGCCTCATTAGTGGAAGTTGGTTGAGTATTTCTAACTAATTAATAGACATCACTTCTACCAGGGCTATTGAGTTGTTCTTCGCAAGGAGTATGATAATGCAACGTAAATCACTGCTCGACGGTAAACTCCAGTGCTCAAATTCTAATGGAGCAAACAGGAGCGCCGTTCCGGTTTGAGAAATCCTCTGGTTTCATCGATTCTCTGTGTGAAATATATATAAAAAATACCCCTGTTTTTGACGGATTATAACTTTAAAATGTGTTTAAAACGTCGGCTTCTGGCGCATTTTAAGTCGTATAATAATGCATATTATCACATCGGCAGACAAAACTAGCATTAATTTTTAACTGCAACGTTTCGGTTGGTAAAATCATTTAATTCTAGCACTTACTCGCCACCTCTTCCTTTCACACCCACAGTAATTTAAATAATATATTTATTAAAAAAAGCCTTTCGATTTCATTTACCTACCTACATAAAGTGCGTATTCACTTACTACAAAATATATACTTTTGAACATTGTATATCACGAAAACAACTCGCAATTTCGACATTCAAATAAAATAATATTTAAACTCTGTTCATAATAATAACCATGTCATTGCAAATAATCATATTTTTGAAAAAAAAATACAGGAATAAATATTCTTCATATTAATAACACAGGAAAAATATTAGAAAACTTAAAAGCCGTAGAAATAATGAAATCCCAATGAGTCCATTATCAATAAATTATCTTACAGTACCATTTTAGACAAGTTCCCTTTCATCGTCCGTTCCATCTCCTCCCTCTACTCTTGACGAATCCCTAGTCACGCGTCCACCCCACCCCCACTTCAACGCTTAGTAAAATATTATGTTCACCTATTATTTTTGAAGTGAAACTTCTTTACGCGCGTTATGCAATTTCGAGTACAGGAGTAAAACCAACTCATGACCGTCATGAAAAACCGTGATCATTTCGCTATAGGAGCCTAGCCAATATTATATACCTTTTTTAGGTCACTCTCCAAACTCAGCTTCGCGGTCTAGAGGCAGAGCGTGCGACTCTCGTCGTGAAGAACCGAGGTTCGATCCCCGCTTAAACTATTTTTTTTGTTGTGATTTTTTTAATGATAATTTTTTTAAAGTGATAAAATGCTTTTTTTAAAAGGGATAAAAGACTTTTACATATTTTGACTATATGATATTTTGGTCGAATACGTAATAACCGCGGTCTAGAGGCAGAGCGTTCGACACTCGTTATGCAGGACCCGGGTTCGAATCCCATATTTTTATAACTTTTAATTTTTTTTATCACATGCTGATATTATATATACTTATAAATATGTTAATAGACAGAAAAAAGAGAGAATAAAATGAAAAGAGAGGAGAAGAATACTAAAAGTTTCACTTCCGTCGTGCGAAGGCTTGCCACACACTGTATTTTTTTTTAATAAGAATACCGCACAAGAGTCCCAACTACTCCCAACAAAAACCCATTTTTTGTAGCTAATGTTAATGTAGTTTATTTTGCCCTGAGGAAGGAACGGTTGTTCCGAAACCGGTCGGCGTATATAAAAAAAAAAATATATATATATAGTTGTTGTGTGATATTGTTCACTTTTGTAGGAAGATTTTCAGGATTTTTTCAGTTTGTTTCCCTTCCCCAAACGGAAAATCTTCTTACAAAATTTTTTTTTTCTAAATCAATTTTTATTCAGCTACAACACCATTATCGTATTTTTAAATCTTACCAATTCTAGCTCCTAACAGTTGACTTGTGTACGGAGAATAAAAGAATTCTCAATTTGGCAGTTCCACGAATAATATAATCGTAAATGACATGAAACGCAAACCGTCTGGTCTGTGAGCAGGAAATAACTAACATTGTCAATATATTTTTTAATTTTTCGCTATTGCTATTATCTTACTAAAGTGATAGTAAAGAAGGTGCGCGTGCAAATACGCGGCACCGGAAGTGGATGCCGCCATGACACAGCGGCGGAAGCGACAACACCAAATTTGAATTCGAAGGTTCCCGCCAATCGCGACACACATACTGATTTGATTGGCCGATTCTAGGCCCGAATAATGCTGTAGGTGATTGATAGAACTGATGATCAATTTATGCATGCAATCAAGCTACTAGAATATTATTCACTTCGGCGTAGGTAATGGATAGCTGTGTAATATATCTAAATGATTTCTTGACACTTGACATCAATGATGATAAAAACAAGTGAGTGATGAAATTAAAAAATAAATTTTTTGATAAAGTTGTAAAAAAAAAGTATGATCAATATTATACTTACTTCTGTACTCAGAGACCGAGAACTCAAACCCGGAGTGCGCATTAGACTTTTTAAAAATTATAAATTAAGTAGATCAAAATAATTATCGACCCGAAAAGTTGCTTGAAATGGATTTTTGTTATGTTTGGTAACTAGATCCGAATAATCAGATATTTAACTACCTCCCTCTCTCCCTTTTCCACTTCTGTCAGTCTTTGAAAACTCTCCAAACGAAATCGAAGAGTTGAAATGTTTAAATATGGTGTTTTCACTGTTTTTTTAACTATAAAAAAAAATCCGTATTTTTATGTTGACGAATGCATTTTCAATAACGATTTAAAGCGTGCCATTTTCGAATTGTCGCTAAAACGACATGTTCAAAAAAATTACGACGGTAAATTTATGTTTAAAACTCCGAGTTTATGTTAATGTTGACGAATAAATTTTCTATAACGATTAAAAATGTGCCATTTTTGATTTGCCGCCAAAAAGACATGTTTCATTCGTAAATACGGCGGCGTTGATGTCTTACCAGCCAGTTGCCCTTTCTTCACCATAATGACGTTGTAGCCAGTTGGAACCGTTTTTGTGTGCCGTCTTAGATCTTTTATTAAATCAATAATTATTAATAAAAATATTCAAATTACACATTTTTAGTAATGGGTCAGGATTAGAAAAATAAACTTGACACCTTTAACACGTTTATAACGGTATTCATAGTTTGTGAAAATAGCCCATAAGCTAAGGATGAGTAACATTGAGTGCCTACACGAAGAAAAATGATCCTGTTAAAAAAGTGAGAGCTATAACTTCCTGATAAACTATTAGTCATTCGAAAACGTGTTCTTTTCCTAATAGATATCACGACGGAATGCTAAAAAAGGTGTATAATATCTTCATTCTCCTTCAAGAAAATGATAGTTAACGAGTCACTATATCAAGGCGACATAAAGACGGTATTTCCATTAAGGCAACATTGTTTGTAATGTTTCTAGAGGAATCTTACGATTATTCATTATATTTAAAAATAACCATTATATTTAATATATTAATTCATATTTAATATATTCATCATATGTAATATATTAATTTATATTTAATATATTCATTATATTTAACATATTCAATATATTTAAGATTAATAAAAAATTGACCTAACCATTAAAAAAAATTACGTAAAACAGTTTGATAATTTTATAAAACGTTTTGCAACAATTAAATTAGCCGTAAGCACTAGATTGTATTTTTCTAGACGATGAATTAGTAACTTCCCCGGAGATCCCTTTGGAAACATTTGATAATAGTAATACGATCATCAGAAATAATTAAAATAAACCTCACGGAACGTACGGACGTAGGTCTGTCGAGTATGCAGGGCCGAATATTGTTTTTACACAACATCATCACTTATGTCGTTAAGATTTCCAATTTATTTTAGATACTTTAGGTATAGGGCAAATTCGACCTCAGGTCGGTCCAATACATCAGTTTTGTGCACGGCTGCATGACTTACGTCGTTAAAATTCTGGCTTTATTTTAGGGTATTGTCTCGTCTTAAGCATATCCGATCACCGATTGGTTTCAGGACTGATTGAACTCGGCAATGATTGTCCACAGTTGAACGACAACAAGTATGCAGATTGGCAGAGAAAGCAATATCCGCAGGATATACTGCCAGACTAACAGCTAACAGTTAGCAGTCAAGTAGTTAACATGCTTACCGGCTTTCTCTCTCGTCGACAAAGAGCATCCTGCCCACTGCGTAAAACCTAGACTAAACAGTCCGCTACTGTCTATTTCAATTGACGTTTAGTTCTGAGAGTAGCTGGCATTCAAGTGATTAATCTGGTTAAGTTCACACAAGATGACCTTCGATTTGCAATCAAATGTCTGCTGTGAAAGCTGATGGTAACGTGTGATTAACTATGCAATACGAAGGTGTTGGTAGGATGTATTTTATAACTGGGAATCAAATTGATAATAGATTTAAAATTCTTTGGATGTTGAAAAATTAGGCATAAGTTACACGATTCTGGAACCTATCTACCAACCAAAATAAATAAATGCATTCTCAATATCGGGATAAGTAGAAGGTAGCAATACACGACAACGTTAATGTTCGGTTACTTGATAACAGAGTAAATTATAAGAAATTCATATTTTTTTATTTGTAGAAGAGACGCATATCAAATCAAATTCAAATAAAGTCTGAGAAATACAAACGACATAGACATTGATTGATTACATAGTTGCAAGTAATATGAGACGTGTTTTATGTGTTATCAAAGCGTTGTCCCAAATACCGAAATGGAAATTATTCAGGCCGTGAGTCAATCTTTTCAAAGAGATTATCGATTTAGCAGTAGTAATCAGAGAGGTAACAAAAGAATTCTCATTTCATTGACAGCCTCATTGTTTATTTCCATAACGCTCCTCCCTGATTTGAATATGTACTCGTTACGTAGAGGTACACATTATTGAACGGTCGGTGGCCGAGTTGACATCGCGTTTGGGTCCCACCCAGGCGTAGTTTGTTCAATTCCTCAGCTGGCTAAGTCCTCCATCACAACACAAGCAACATTTTCAGCTTACTGTGGTTGAATTAGGAGATTTTCAAATATTGTCAAGTTATTCGTAACTCGGGAATGTTTGTCTTTCTTTTTAAGAAAAAACAAAAAGGGCTGGTAATATTATGCAGATTTTATTTATTTATTTTCCTCATTACTGAGATTTCCTTTCGTCCTTATTTCATTGTCTTCCTCGGTCTTGTGATGCGTACACTTTTTTTCTATTTATGTGCCACTTCTTTGTAGTTTTAAGATGTTACGTGGAGTACGAATAAAATTCGAAGTTTCTTCTGTCACAATGATTTATGTGCTTGTGTGTTTAAATTTGTAATTTTTCTAGTAAATCACTTTTTTGCTCTTATGTCATGCACGGTTTATTGAGTTTACTGGTTAAGTTTAATTTTAATTTTTATAAATATCCAACCCTTCTGTAGTCATTTTCCACATCCAACCCATCTGTTTAGAAATATTCCTACTATTACTGTTGATCATTAAATTTAGTTCGGGCTTAGCTGGGCTGACTATAAAAATAGTCAATGCTTAGTAACTTTGCTGTGAAGTATCGTTTCCTCCCGTCAATCATAAGCCATAATCCCCTTACTTGGAGGATGACGTGAATTGCATTATCATTGATTGGATGTACATAATTGATTGGAAGCGATACGAATATTGCTTCTATACTAGCATTAAGTTCTGATAAGCACAAGCAACCATCTAAAGAATAATAAGTAATACCTATGTGCTTAACTACGTACATGAAGTACCTTGAGCAGAAATGTTTATTATTACTGACATAAAAGGTATAAAATTACCTAGTTTTATATTAATTGTGCTCGTTGGCTTTATGAAATTGGCAACACTTTTTCGGCTGGGATTTAAGTCAACGCATTCCGAATTTCTTCCGATATACCTACTTAAATTGAACACTGCTTTAAGCTCTTAAAAAATATGTGTTATTTTTTAAGATAATTTCTATTCAGATACCAAGATGAAAAAGTAATTAGTTGAAAGTCCCAGAATAGAAAAAAATCGCAAAGTATGCTCTAAAAATAATAAAAAACGCATCTGGTTCTGTTATATAACATGTCGTAGGTATAAAAAAATTTCAGTACTTTACTGAATGCTACTCAACTCAGATGTGAAGAGATTTTTGCTGTATTTAAAAAAAGTCTTGTTTTATCTATGCACTATAAGCGTTTTTTTGTAATTCTCTGTAATTTTTATCTACATACACATGTATTAATTTTAAACCCTCTTGAGTAATCTTCCCTTATTTAAACACTTTAAAGGAGCCTTAAACGGAAATATCTTCTACCCCGGTAAGTTTTTAGATTTTCACGGCCAAAAGCATTTTTGTTGTTTGTTTTTGGGGTGTTATGCCGTGTTGCGCTAACTCCTTCTTTAGCCAAAAAGCTAAAGAAGGAGTTAGCGCAACACGACATAACACCCCAAAAACAAACAACAAAAACCTTCTACCCCCATCATTATTTCCATCATGAGCGAAATCTCATGAATCAGTTGCATGAAAAAAATGTTTTAATTATTCAATACGGATTATGAAAGACCTGGGTAGTACGTAGTTACGACTTATTTGTAATAAATTCACCGCGAAAAATTACACGTTTAGTTTTTTGTATTACAATCGATGGCTACTTACATGAAAATATGATAAATATATTACGATCGATGGCTACTTACATTAAAATATGATAAAGATATTTTCATTGATGGCTACTTATGTGAAAATATGTTAAAGATATTACCATCGATGGCTACTTACATGATAATATGATAAAGATATTACCAAAGATGGTTACATACATGAAAATATGGTAAATATAGGGGCTCCGAGTTAATGTTTACCTATGTACGTAGCTACAAAATCATTAAAACCACCTAATGCTACGTATACACTTGCGAATTACGGGAAAGGAAGTAATTGCAAGCGGCGTTACGCGCCATTTGCGATTGCTTCGTTCTTTCCAAAGATATTAGAAGAACGAGATATGCTATGTTGTCAGTCGGACCGTAGGCGGAGTACTACCTAATTAGGGTACTTTGAACGGTATCGGGACGTGTACGCACAGAAATCTGTTATATGTATTAGTGCGGCTACCTTAGCGTAAGCGAGGGTGTGCAGTAGTATTGGTGAACAAAACCGGCGACACTCGGCAAAACAATTCCACACAGTACGAACTGCTCATAGCACATCTCGTTCTTCTAATATCTTTGGTTCTTTCCAATAAGTTGAGGCTCACCTCCGTAGATCGGCTCGCGTATGTATACGTAGCAGTATATGTACTTTCGTGAATGTGCATTTGAAAGGTTTTAAAAAAATATATTTCCTCGCTATTTCACCTTGATTACACTTTATCATAAGCGATTTCAGAAGTATAAAATACAAAAAAATTAATAAAACATGTTTTCACTGTTCATCATGAAAATAGATAAAAAATATTATTAATTATTTAATGGCACTTTTTAGGAATTTTGGACAGTTGAGAAAGACATTCACCCACAGCGATATGGATGTAGTATGTGCGTTAAATTAGCCAAAAATAAAGGTTGTGTTTGCTTATGAAAACGGAAATATTATTCAACACCGCAAATTCCCGGAACGTGCAAACATAATGGTCCCGCAATCCCTTTGATAACCGACGATATATAATAATGTACCAGAAAAAATTATGTTATAGCCAGCAGATAAAAAGGAAACCTACTAAAATGGTATTTAATATATATGGGATTATATTATGAATAAAATTTTCATATAAGCCAAATTATTTGCCGTTCTCCAGATACGCGTAAAGCTTGAATGCTGGAAAAACTACACCCTCTATTGAAATATAAAACAAAGAAGGCTATAAATGTACAATAAGATATTTCAAAGTTTCATTGCAATCGGTTTTCTGTGGTTTTGTTGAATCGTACTTTTATAGACCTTTCAGAACTTGAGCCAATGGCCTGTATACACGAAACCAGTATTCAGTAGAGTGAATAGTGAGAAGTGGAGACACGGAGAAAAATGAGCATTGCTGATTTATTAAACTCCTGTTAGAGAGGTGAAAGCAGGTCATTTCCTAATAAACTATTGGTACATTAAAAATATATCGGAACACTTGCGTCTATCCTGTTATTGTACAAATGCGAAGATATTAAAATTTTTATTAACACGTTTTCCGAGATCGCCATAATATATTCGTGTTTTACTGATAGTTTATTAGGAAAACTTTCAATTAATTTTTAAAAGGCCTTCAGTCCGGTATTTTGGTTATTTTTTCTGTGATAGTAGTATTTTCGTAGTCTTGCTAAAACGGTAACTTACTAGGTACTTACCACAAAAACGCACTGTTCACAAGCGGACAGTGCCTTCGAATTGACCAAACGGATAAGTTGAGATTAAATGTCTCAAACTAGCACTGGCATCGTGTAAACAGGCTGTAAGTTTTGAAAGATAGTGAATTCAAAGAACAGAATAAAGTAGGAACTAGGAAGTCAAGTCGTTATGGCTCCAGGCTTGTTTCGATATGCATAGATAAATAACACTATGGTTAATGTTGCAAAGCACTACACGTGGATGTAGGTACTTAAATACACATGTAACTCATGGAAGGAAGCCACAATATATAATTATAATGTTTTCTAGGCTAAGCTAACATAGATTTAAAGTGAAGTATCAGGAAGACGGAAGAGCTGAACTGACATTTGTGTGGATCATGGTTGAATCCCATTCAAGGCTGACTTAGGTACTTCCTCTTCTTCTTCTTTGGGCAAGAGTAGGCAGAGGGGACGGACCGCTAAACAACTAGGTCTTGGCACACACTCCTTGCCTCATTTACATTCATACGTCGTCTCATACATACTCTATTCTATTCTTCTGGATCTTGACATGGCCCGACTCAAGTATCTGATTCACCTGGTCTTGCCATGTCTTCCTCGGGCGTCCCCGACTTCTGATACCATTCACATTTGCATCATATATTCTCCTTACCACATCCTGCTAAATCTCTTGAAGAAATTATTCCTCGATGTTATCCAGCGGGAAACCAATTGTTTTCAGAAACGTGTTTTAAATTGTGTCAACGCTTCAAACACTGGTGGAACTGCAACTTTTCGTTTTGAAATGCAAAATTAGGACGAGTAATATTGAAATTAGTAATATACGCCTATGATAATTAAAATAATTTTATATAACTTTCAATAGTTAATAATGGACATAATTTCTTAGACCGGTCAGTGGCTGAGGCATCGCATTTGGATCTTCCGCCGGGGAAAATAATTTCCCTTCAGGGCCTATGTCATCTTTGGTGATGTTGTTTGGAGGTTTTTGTTAAGGAAAGAATGAAATGAGGTTCTGGGAAGGAAAAAGGTATGAGGGATGGGTCTAGAGATCTAGAGATCAGTGTGTTCAGGAGTGACGGACGTATGATCTATCCATCCCGCTGCTGCGCAAGGCGATAGGTCAAGAGAGATCAGTTGGAGAGGTCAAAAGTTTTTCCCTGGTGGTTAGGCGCATTCTGAACACACCTCACCCGATGAACCCGGGCACTTCTGCAAAGTCACCAAACGTAGCGAAAAACTTGGGGTGACCTATGCCAGAGGTGTTGGATATCCAATCAATGGTTCCCGGGGCGGCGGTATACAAACCCGCCTCCCAAATTGTATTTTCATATTGCATTACGATATGTAGCAGTTGTGGCTGCTTGTACACAGATTTTCCCGTTGTTACGTAAAATTAAATGACACCACTGACCCTAAGCCCTGTACATTGACAACAGCCCTTTAACCTTTTATTCCTCCTGATCTAATACAATAGCTTTCCCTCGTCATGCCAAACAAGATTTTGGTGAATGCACAACGATTTTCAAGGCTTACATAATTTTATTTTCGAGAGTAAACACGTTTTTATCATTCCTCACTGTAGACACACGATCAAATGATCACCCAGGCACTAAAAAATCAAATAAAGCGTGAAATCTGTCACGTTTTTTGTTTGCGATTTGTGAATCGGAGAAGAACCTTGGAATTTCGTGCTTCAGCATATCGTGCGGTTATTTACCCACTTACCTACTACTACTTACACTTACAGACACGGTGTAGTTTCTCCCAGCGTGATGGCTCTTAATTCGGTGTTAACATTCAAACGCTGTAACATGTTGTAAAGGTGGAATACGACCGACAACTAAATAAAAATGTTCACGCATAGATAAAAAAAGATGCATTGGACGTTTTCCGTCTCGCCTTGAAAAAAACTTGTTCGTTTTTTATCTCCGACTTTTTTTGTGAATGTCGCCAAGTCTAATACAAAAACAGAGCATGAGAAATTGTTGAATGAATTCTCAGATTTGCATTACTCGCGAGTTTTGGTGACCAATCTTTGCGTTTTCGGAGGAATTCTCCTTTTTTCGTGAAACTGATTCGTAATCTGGATTAGTTTGATTATACACGGAGTCCGGAAAATCGTAGCACAAGCAGCAAACTGGAGAATCAACATTGTAATCACATTTAGTGTCTATTTTTTGCTATAATTTTTTTTGATCTCGTTTTCTTGTAAATCGAGTCAAAAGTTGTTTGTTTGTCAAATTTGAAAAAAAATGGACGCTATGGGGTTAATATCAGCTGTATATGTCTTTTAAAAACGTCAAAGAGCAGACCTGGCTCCAAAAGTTTTTTTAACACTTTGGTTGCCAAAAAAACAAAAAAATATAATCAGATAGGAAAATAGAGTTGTTTTTTGGGTTCTCTGTATGATGTAGATTCACCATGTAGTTTCCCGCTTGTACTAAGAGTTTCCGGTTACCATGTATAAAACTCTATCACACTGAAGGACGATAAACGAGTTCAGCTTAAAACACTGCATTCAATTAATACCGAGACAGAACAAGCACAGAGTCATGAAATCATGTACTTACCATTATGTCTAATCTCCGCAGGATTAGGTAGATAATGTGATAAAACACTGTACTGTTTGATTCCCTTCAATGAGTTATATTTTACTGGGAAATCCCTGACTCCTTCGTTCAGCCAATAATTATTTTGCGTCATTTTAATATTCCCTGGTACTCCTGTAACTGTCCATCCACTGCTCGAATGTCCCAGAATAAATAAAAAAATCGAAACTTCTTCAATAAAACAAAAGTCACTATGTGGCGTCATTTTCACAAAATAAATTAACTGCCATTTAAATAGTGATGCATAAAAATTTAGTTAATTTTAAATGTTAATAATGATCTTTTGCCATAATTCATGTTGTTATTTTGCCTCAGGCACGATCTCGTCAATAGGTATGCCCAACGGAAACGTTAAATTTTAATTGAAAAAGAGTACGTTACAATTGTAGTACATAATTCCAGGTGAAACATGTGTTGGTGACATGTTGTTACGAGCTTCTTGAAACACGTCAGCCCGGTGCACATTTGGCTGCTGACAGGTGAAACAAGCCTGATGAATGAATGAATTCCGTCAGGTGTTTACATTGCAGTCCGAACTAACGCACTAAATTAATCATGTCTATTTGCGGAAACACTCGATAAGCTTAAGATATAATTTAACGTGACATAATTGATACAAGTATAATAAATATATTGTAGAATATTTGAAAATGATCCGTTTTTTCATAATATGGGAGTCAGTTATTGGGTAACCAACACTTCTGCCATAGGCCACCTCAAGTTGTTCGCTACGTTTTGTAACTTGACTGAGTAGGGGAGTCCGGGTTCATAGGGTGAGATTTATCTAGGTATTGGCGGCGTATGCGTCTGTCCACTTGCCATTTGACTTCTCTAGCCGGACTCTCTCGACACATCGCCTTGCACCGCAGTGGGAGGGATGGATTCATAAGTTCGTCACCCCTGGACCCACTGACCCCCAGATCCTTACCCAACCTTCAAACCTACATTATTCTTTCCCAGAACTTTCTCTCCTTCATTTCCTTAAAAAGATCTTACACCAAAATAAAAATTAAAACTAATTATTATTATGTAGACCTCCAAGGCACAGCGGTAAGCTCAAGGGTAAGATCTTTGACTCTGGACCCGATGGACTAGGGTTCAAGCGTGGGGAATTCAACAGATGAATTACAACCAGAGTGGTAGATATCTATATCACTCTGGTGGACACTATTAAGAATCGAAAAGTTGCTTGCTTGAAATTGCTTTAACCATTTTTGTTATTTGTTTTTGGGGTATTATGCCGTGTTGCGCTAACTCCTTATTTAGCCAACGTTTCGGACAGCATTGCAGTGTCCATCATCAGGGCAGATGTGTGAAAACAAATAACAAAAATACTTTTGGCCGTGAAAATCTTAAATCATATTTGCTTTAACCATGTTCAATTAATCTTTCTCTTTCCTTTCTTATTCTCTTGCCAAGCATCTTTCAGAATCACAACCTTATTCAGAATAAGGATGCGATAATCCCAATGGTTCCGGCTAGCTGGGACTGTAGTAAGCGGGACCTCAAAGAAATGTTTTTATATTTTAAAAATAATTAACACAATACAAAGAAAAATGACGAGATTATATATAGATATAGATTAACTTCACCGACAGGAACTACTATCATAATTGAACATGTGTATAAAAGATAAGGTACGAGAACTGTTGAATCATAGTCGTCATCTATTTAACAAGAACTATGTACTTAACAATTAAACAAAAGATATGCTTATTTATAAATAGATTTGGTTGAATTTATATCAAAATAAGCATTTATCTACACAGAACACCGATATAAATAAAATAAATGGTAGGAGATGCTTCATATTATATAAGATCTAACGTTATACATGACGTGAGAATACTATAAGTGATTCTATCGGAGAGACTTCTGTTACTTCATGAAAAATGCTGATGTAGATAGCTTGTTTATTATTTATTTCGAAAACAGTGAAAAACCAGCTATCGACAGTGGATTGATAACAATATGCCGTATTTGTAGATTCCATAATGAATTAACGCTTTCGTGGAATCTGCTCTGTTGCAACCTCAGTTTTCGAATTAATTATTAACTGGTATTTTCCCTAGGGACCGATTGACAGCTGTAGTATCTTTGTATTCGAACGATAAGAGCTGCAGAACCGGATGTCACAATCTAGGCAAAATTATATTGTGGTTTCTATGAATGTTATATTATTTCAGAAATGCTTTCTTGGCTGTCACATTTAAATAATCTAAAATTTACAATAGTTTAAAACGGTTTTGACGCTGAAAACAAAAGTGTGCTTCGCTGAATACTATATCTATTGCGAACATCGATGTTTAAAGTATGTACACGTCGAGGATTGTTAACGATCATTTTTTTGTTGTTGTTAATTTGTTTGATTAGAAGCATTCATAAAAAAATTGTCATGCTTAAACTGCCCAAAAATACATAAGGTTATAAATTATAACGGTTTGACATTAAAGAGTAAGTATATAATTGCTGCACGCTTGCATACACTAATCTTGGGCTGATCATGATGTCTCGTTTGTTTTTCTAATAATTACAGTTCATTTTAACATTTTTTGAATCTTTTATAAAGGACGCCACGTTTAAGGCCATGCCATACGTAGTAATGCAAAATCATGTGTTTTTGGTTTGAAATTTTGGTCGCCTAGAAGTGTTTCAGATGCTTTAATTAAATACTGCGAGTAGAATAAATCTTGGCCTTTAAAACAATCGAGTATATTTTAGATAAGTCTTTTTATAAGACCAGAAAAAAATAATGTATAAGGCCTATGAAAACTGCTTTAAAGTTCAAAATCTCCTACTTACGAACCCATTTTCGGTTATGATTTTATTGTATAATGTGGCAAATTAAGTTATTTATAAAAATATCGAAAAAAAATTATATTTTTATGGCCATGTTTTTTTCTTGCATAAATCAAAACAGGTGGATGGTGTTAAGCGGGAATTTAAACCTTATCGCCATCTACGTAAGGGTTGTTATTGATCGGGTCAATTTAAAATATTACACGACGTAGTGCATCGCCTTAAACCCAAAAATTACGTTATATTTCATCTTTATTTCAGATATTCAAGAGAAATGACCTATGCTGCAATAGTTTCCTTGGTCAAGTTAAGGGCCTATTGTTTCACCCGTGGTACGGCTACGTTCTTTTCTCTTGTGGACATCTAAGAAATTTTAGGCGGTAGTAACTCTCGTCCAATTAACTGAATCACCATACACAGGTTTTAACCACCGCTTAAGACTGCACTGAAGAGACAGCCGGAATTAACGATTGCTAAAAAAACGCGTTAATTAGCGATTTTGCGTTCAAGTTTGTTTTGAAAAAATTTTGACCCAGAAATCGGGTAAAAAACTACCGTTGGAACCATTCCAAGGACGGTGTATTTGAGGTCATTCAAACGACAAAAACGTAAAATGGTTAAGTGTTAGCAGGTACTCAAGGTCGGCGCCCAAAATACACGATTAGACTTAACGTTTCTTACAAGCTTTGCGTTGTCATTGTCAACGGAGGTGTTTCTCAGTGCTTTTTAATGTATCGTAAAGCTGCCACCCACATGACTGGGTTGTCGCTGTATTTCAGGGATAGACAGACTAGAGCCCGCGGACCGAATGCGGTCTGCCGATACATTATCACAGTTCCCATATAAAATTCAACTAAATATTAATTTGAATTCCATTACAATACTATAATATATGGTAGTTAGCCTAGGCTGAAAAATATCCCTATGTCCGACATGGTATGCGTCTTATGCGTGGCTGCTTTTAAAATTATTATTAATCAAATTGGCTGCTTTTAAAATTATTATTAATCAACACGTTTTCTTCGGGATTAGAGACAGTTTTTTTTTTAAATCGTAAAATTATGACAATTTTTTTGTCCAATTTTAAGGCGGCTATTATCTTTCCATGGTCACACTAGAAATACTTTCAGCATTTTTGGTATTTACTTACCTGATGATAATAATAATATTGAAAAAATACTACATATTATTTAGAGTAACCGGGCAACTCATGACAGTGGCGATTCAGCACACTTTTGAAAATGAAATGAGAAATGCTTGAAAAAATCATGATTTCTTTTGGTTAGTTTTATTGAACAGTTATTTTTAAACTTTTTCAATTGCTTTTCAATCATTTTTAAAACTTGTGTTGAATTGCCACTGTCCTGAGTTGTCATGGAATCATTATTTAGACCTTTTTGCTGTCCGTTTTCTACACATTGCTGTCATTATTGTTACAATACTGCCTGGTAAAAGGCACAGTAAAATTAGCTGATTAAAACGCAAACGAAATGGAATACCTACCTAGTTTTCAATAAAGTTTTACTCTAAAGTAATTAATTAAAATTCAATTGATGCCGGCAGATATGTAACGAAATCGAATAACAAACTTGCCGATAGATAATCTTTATTATGGACAGTTGCCAAATGTGAGTGAAAGTCCATCGCCCGATAAACCATTCAGTTATCTGCCGCTGAGTCGGTGTCGGTAAGTGTGGAATCATCAATTATTTATCAACGAGACCGGTTCTACTTCTCCTCAAGCCAATTATTCAATCAGGAGCCTCAACCCAATTGCCTTAGTTGGATGTGGATCGGCGAATCATCACCAGCAACTGCGATTTGGGTCTGCATTTTCACAGTGACGATGGCACGTAGCATTGTTTCTTATCAAACAAACACACTTCAGGTACTAAACTTCAGAATTACAAAATATCAGATGGCATAAGACGTTTGTAGTTTCCACACTGTTACCCAATCTCCTGATTGATGAACTCGATTATAAAAATAGGGAACATAAACTCCTTCGCGAAATGTTTTGACCGCGTATATTTTTAATTCAGCTCTTGCCAATAGTCGTGTTATCGACATGTGTGTTGTGTTGCTAGTTGCTGGTTGCGTGACTCGATTCGAATCGCTTGCTGCTACTGTTGAACAACTTGAATAGCGTGTCAACAATGAATTCAACCGTAATATATTATCTTCTCTTTGAAGTACTTGCCTTACTGAAAAGAATTCTAAATATGTTATTGAAGATGTGGTTGTGGGGAGGTTGCGAAGTGGGAAAACGTGATAATAAACTACGATAGATTACACATTATATAGGATTGACTTTAACCAGTGATTCTTGTCATTATTTGGAGCAAAAATCGTAATAAAGTTTTTTTTTTTTCAAAACCAAACAATTTTTTTTCTTTCACTTGTCACTCGAGTAACCGCCCGACTCTCCTCCCCGACGTTAACCGTCTAATACCTACTGATTTATAAAATATTTTTAGTTTAAAATCAAAATCTATACACGGTGTCCGGAAACTCGTAGTACAAGCGGGAAACTGGAGAATCTACACCACATGGGGAACCCAAAAAAACATAAAGTTTTTTGATTTGAGCATTTTCAAAAAAAAAAAAAAACCAAAAAAAAAATATTTTTTGGCTATTTTAGGGCTAAAGTTTTTTCTGGTGTTTAGGGTTGAATAACAGATGTTTTAACCCTGCAGAGCAGAAATATTTTATGATTACACCGGGTTAAATGAAGGGTGATTTCAAAATAATGCTTCAAATCCGAGTTTCTTCATTTGTTTTACTTTCAAATAGTTTTAATTAGTTGGGTACTTTGATCTTCAGTAATAATTTATAAGAATTTGATTAAAAAAAAAATAAAAAAAATTAAAAAAAAAATCAACTTCAAATTCGATTTACTCGATAACGAAAGCTCAAATAAAAAAAAGTATACTACAAAATCGACTCCAAATGTGATGTAGATTCACCAGTTTCCCGCTTGTACTACGAGTTTCCGGACACCCTGTATAATGATAGGAATCAGTGGTAGTAAGTCAGGTACGTCCCTTCATTCATTCACAAACGGTGCTGAATGACTAATGGTACAGGGCTATGAAATAAAAAAAGTGAAATCGTGAATCACACAAAGCAATTTATTCAAGCGCTGAATTCGGCTGGGTCAATATGGCCATCGAAAACGGCCTCAAGCTCGTGAACATCTGACGATTCTTTGATGAATAGTACGATGTCCACGTAATAACAATTACGTATTGTTAAACAGTTACAAAGGTATTGAGTCATTGTTTGTAATTAAGGAAAATTGTTCCTAATTTGTCGCCTGTTGTGTTGGGAAGTCATTAAAACTTATATACGTATCCTAGGTACCTACTATTTATTAATTTCACGTGGGAAATACCGAATTGGTAAGCCAGTAAAACTAACTTAAACATACATATACACACGACAGGTTTTCCACAAAATAATAAATTGGTGTAATCATCATCAAGCTAGATTCATACCTATCCGCGTAGTTTCTCAGACTCTCTTCTCTTTAGCGGACGGACTGCAGTCTTTGAAACAGCACACTATATGGTAATCTTGGGAATGCTGTATTTGTTCTATTAGTATTTCGAGAGCAAGATCTAGTTATTGATCAATAAATTCACTACAGAGAGACACACTAATTATGTTTAGACGGTTGACATTCGAATGAGAATTGGTTGTTTTTACCACTTATGGAACGACTCGCTGACTTTTGTGTTTCCTCTCTCCTACCATATGTCATAATCACGACATTTACCTATTCCTGTCCGAAAGAAAACCCACACACGGTACCTCGAATTACATTATTGACCTGAGGGAAACTCAGGGAGTTATAATCTATATAAATAAAAATATTAATGTTTGTTTGTTCAAAATATTCAATCTACTAAAGTTCTTCCCGAATGCTTTGAAATTTTGGCACAGTGTTGCATTCGAATACGCATGTGTTTTTATACATCTAAATTATGTAGATATCACCTGTGGGAGGTAAAAACATATTTTTTTTTTACTTTAAAAAAAAATACAGCACCATCTGTTGGATGTGAAAGCAACATACTGAGCCACAGCAATGCGTGGCGAGGCAAGGCTAGTATGTTATAAAAGTACAATTTCATTGAGTGTGCGCCCTTTATATCTCAAATGTAAAGCCCGCATTTGATTCAGGCTAGAGTGTGTGCTCCGTCTACCAATCAATCATCCCCAATCCTCCATCATCAATAACGAGTCACCTACCCATTCACTCCCAGCCCGGCGTCGGCCCGGCTAGGTGTACTTGGCAGCCGCGCGGGAGACGGTCACGATCCGTTTTTATTATTACTGTGGACCATTGTAAAAATACACCGGCAATAGGGTCACAGTCACTGCCTACTCACAAGTCACAACTCGCGGCGTGCGTACGGCTGCATTTAGACCTCCGCGTGCCGCGTCATCTCGGTGGGAAAAACTACGCTCTTTCCGGGAAATGGAGCGTAGAGCATCATCTTTATTTTGAACCGATACTTCCTGAGCGCCTCGCCTGTCCAACGCTAATGTTACGTGACGTTGAACTATTACAATACATATATATTTTTATTCTCCTGTTACTAAGACTCCGGAGGTGGTCGCATCTCAATACTTAGGTGATGTATTTTCGAGAGAGAAAGATAATAAGTTCATTTAGGATAGAGGCATACAGGTCATTGCCTATGGGTACATACGTGTGGCTCTTTGAAAATATCATAAAATATTTTTTCTAAGACTACCGCTACTAATAAAAATAAAATTGATATTATTAATTCTTATGACAAATGATTATTGTGATTTACGTTTATGTGATTTTTCTTCATGCATTGATATTTGTGTTCACAGTCCGCAAGAAGATTGTGAATTTACATATTTGTATTTTTTTACATTGTCACAAACCCATTCTTCGTCAGGAAACAAAGTCATATCAATTTATTTGCCAGCCAATGACTCTTGAAGGTTTGTAGAAATTTTTTATATTTTTTTTATTTCTCTTTTTTCTTGGAAGTTTATCAACCCTGGATTATAATGATCTGAATATAAAGGACTATTACGCATCACTTTTGCGTTCTATAACCGAATTCTCGTCAGAAATCAACGTGCTTTTATCTTATCAATAATCGTCCTGCTAATTCTCATTAGGTAGGTATATCTTCTTTGTGTTATTATTTAATCAAGTGAAACAAATGCGCAACTCATGATGAGATTGGTGGGGTATCATTATCTGTGTCGTTTGAACTGCCTTTCTACGATTTCACACCTTGATCGACGATCTGTCATGGCCAGTGGGTGTGAGGATTCCGATATGAGGAACCTTTGTTTCGTTAAGACCTTTAGTACTTTCCTTCTCATTTCTAAAGGTTAGACACACTTTAGCTTCCTCGTCACGACGAGAAGTCCTTGTAAGGGTATACATATTATTTTACTTGGGTGCCCATTGATGACACCGTTTTCTTAAGTAGTTAATTATCCACAATCATTTTATTTATTAATGCCCTGTTGGGCTTTTATATGCAATTTAATTAGTTAGATTTAAAAGAATATATTATCACGATGTTGGAACACGTATTCGAACTAGAAAATTACTAAAAATTTATCAGGAAACCTGTTAATTCATTCGTTAAATGCCTGCAATCCCGTTTTCAATCGGATTACCAATAATTGATAACCTTAATAAATTAGCAATACTCATTTTTCTCCTGTGTAAGTATAACAAGTACCTAGGTATAAAAGGATAAATATAGTTGTGGTTACACATAGCATTATATTACATAGGTGCTTACAATAAAAATAATAGAATTAGGCAAAATACCAATACTAGGACAGATATACATATAAAATCAAAATTTCCTGAAACGGTAAATAATTCAAAGTATAACATAAAAGCAAGCATATACGCATACAAACCTGATAAACAAAAATATAATAAAATACCTACTCGTGACGACTGTACAGGGTATCCGAGGGTAAAAGGGGCTTACTTAATAATAATAATAATAATATTGGACAATTTTTATAGCGCCGCTCAGGGCCGGTTTTAGTATTATCAGCGCCCTGGGCGAGATTTTTACGGCGCCCCCTAACTGCAATTCAATTCCATACGAAAAAAGGCAATGGGTATAATGGAATAACCGTTTAAAAAAAAAAAAAAACTATTTATTTAAAAAAACTTCACTTTTCTAGCCTTTCTATCGGCGAACTCTTTTATAAGGTTATCAAAATTGATATTTTCAGCAATTTCATTTTCGATTGACAAAGTTGCCAAGTTTGTCAATCTAGATTGTGATATTGTCGATCGCAGATAGGTTTTAATCAGCTTAAGCTTAGAAAAACTCCTCTCCCCACTAGCAACCGTTACAGGTATAGTCAATAATATACGCAATACTATCCACACATTTGGATACAGTTCTTGTAGGTTGCGATCTTTGATAAAATTTAAAACATAAGCAGGGGTAACCACATTCTGATTAGGCAAAAAAGATTTCAGGCTTACGAGTTCATCACACAACATACAACCATCTATATCAGATTTAGAGTCTACAGTTAATTTCAATTGGAGATTACCACAGAGTTTGACAAAGTCGGGTTTTTCCGGAATCTGTTTTATATTGTACAAAAAAAGACCAAGATTCCTAGTACTCATTTAACTGTTCAAATCTTTCATTAACTGAAATTAATGTAGTGTCCACGAGAGAGTTGAAAAATTCAACGTCAATTTTTTTTTCTGGAGAAGTTATAGGCTCGTCGTGGGCAGTTTCACCAGCTTGACGCTTAACAAATCGAATTCTTGTTGTGGCTCTAAACACAGGTTCAATTTCTAGTTCTTCAGCCAATCCCTTCGCAGTTAAAATGGCGCTTTTAAAGCCAGTATTTCCATATTCTTCCAAGAAAGTGCAGCATTTTTTCAACATTTCTGTACATTTACTGATATCCATTTCTGTTGATTGTAGACATTTACTAACGACATTAATTTGAAAAAGTATGTCATACCAAACAACTAACGAAACTATGAAGCTGAAATCTTTTAACTGTTTGGCTAGAGTATTAGCCTCATGAGAGACTTGAACATCAGTTTTCTGAGTTTCAATAGCCAAAGTAATTAAAGCGTCATGGATGGCACTAATTTGATAACGGACTGCTTTAACACTGTTTATTCTTGCTTCCCAACGTGTGTCACTGAGCTTTTTTATAGTATATAATCCCAAATGATCGGTTAGAATTTTCCATCGATGAACAGAAGCTGAAAACAATGTGAACAACCTCTGAAGTACCCCAAACAAAGTGACTGATTTTACGGATGACTTAGCGGCATCGCATAGTACGAGATTGTAGCTATGACAACCACAAGGTACATAAACAGCTAAGGGATTTATGTCCAGAATCCTCCTTTGAACCCCAATATTTTTCCCTTTCATATTCGCTCCGTTGTCATAACCCTGACCCCTACAGTCGTTCAATTCCAGTCCGTGTTTATTTAAAACATCAATAATAACTTCAGTCAGTTTTTCACCAGTCGACTCATTTACAGGTATAAATTCTATGAAATGCTCTTTTACTGATAATTTATCGTCATCTGATGATAAATCAACAAATCGTATTGTCAGTGAAAGTTGTTCTACACGACTAATGTCCGGAGTACAGTCAGCTATAATAGAATAATACTTTGATTTCTTTGCGCGAGATATGATTTCTGACTTTATTTTTTCACCGATCAACTCTATTAATTCATTTTGAATATCTTTTCCGCAGTAGTGGTCTGAAACATCACCCTCCATAGCTAATCGCAAGTGCTCCTGCATAACTGGATCAAATTTGGCTAGTAGTTGTACTAAGCCACTCCACTACCGATGAATTCGTTTGTATTCCAGATGAAGATGCCACATTCAGGTCTTGATTTTTTGCTGTGATGTATTTATCTATATTAATAAACTTTTTTGTTTTTTGAAATTCCTTTTCTTTTTCTGATTTCCGTTTTCTATATTTTGACCCAGATGGTTTTCTTTTGATAAGATCAACGTGTTCAGACATTTTTTTTTACCAATCGGTAAGTAGTAATCAATAAAATCTGCAACAAATTAAATCTCTGTAAGTCGAAACATTTCTAAAAATAAATTGATTACAATAAAATTTCATTACAACGCTATCCAGCGAGGACTACCAAAAACGCATTACATTTGGGATAGCGTTAAACACGGCAAGGAAGATCAAAAAATCTAGTAACATTGACATGGCAGCAGAATATTTGTGAAATGTTTTATTTACTAGCTTGTGTTTCGCAATAGTGCTTAGACTTGAACGAAAAAGTCACGATCATCCACTTTTTCCCGTGGGAATGAGATTTTTCCCGCATTAAAAGTAGGTACTACATAATCTATTTATTTCTAGTTCTTTTAGTTCCAAAGATTTCCCCGCCCCAAACGTATAAACATACAAGCAAATGTTATAGAGATCGATAGATAGCAGAGAGAGACAAATATAGTAGTAGAGAGTGTGTAGTATAGTACAGCGTTTACCAACTCATGATCATAGAGAAATTTTGCTTTGCACTCAGATCATAGAAATAGTTTAGATTCTAGCGTTGCAACCATAACAATTTTTTCCTTATATTTAGGGAATTTACGAGTAAGTAGTTAAGTAGGCCTCGTTCAAAGAACGAGGGATATAAAGGGGCGTGCCGGGCGCCTGTGGCGCCCCTTTAAATCCGGCGCCCTGGGCGGTCGCCCAACCGCGCCCTACCCTAACGCCGCTACTGGCGCCGTTTTTTTTAGTTATCACCTCAGGGGCGCTTTACAGTTGATGCAGGTATTACAAAAATTATAAATATTATCAAAATAAAGTAAAGTTAAGTTTTTTTTTTTTTTTTTTTTTATTTTTTATTATTCAGTAAATTTTATGTATTACAATTTTTGTATACTTCATAACTCCCACACTAGGCTTATGCCCGTGTTGTGGTAGTCATAGGTAATTCTATAAATTCAAAATATATGTTTTTTATAAATATATATATACATATATATATACATATATATACACATACATACACATATATACACATATACATATATATATATATATACATACATACAATCTATGTATATATATGCATACATGCATATACACAGACATGCACACATATACATACATACACAGACACACATAAATGCATATATAAATACATACACAGACATACATAAATGCATATATAAATACATTCATATACATCTATATATGAACACACACAAACGTAATGTGTATTCACATATATACATACATATATAGATACATGGTTAATTTTATTATAATGGTTTAAAAGTTAGGAACTCATGTATTCTTTAAAAAAGGCTCGTCCCCTTTCAAATATCCAGTTTTGGACACGTATAATAAAAAGGGATATAGTATTAGTTGATTTTATGTCCCTGTCCAACGCGTTGTATATTTTAGGGGCGATGTACCAGAATTGTCGTTAGTTAGTATCTGTAGTATTACTGTACAGGGTATCCGAGGGTAAAGGGGCTTACTTAATAATAATAATAATAATATTGGACAATTTTTATAGCGCCGCTTTTGTTAGTTATCACCTCAGGGGCGCTTTACAGTTGATGCAGGTATTACAAAAATTATAAATATTATCAAAATAAAGTGAAGTTAAGTAAAGTAAAATGAAGAACAGGAACAGGTGACAAGAAGATAAAAGATGGTGACTCTGCAACAAGAATCCTAGGTGGTGAAGAAACTGGACCAGCTGCTGCAGCGAGAGAGACTACCGTGCCCACCAACAGTGCCAGCACGAGGTTCGTCATCCGTTCAGGTATGTGTCTGCAGCACAGACAACAGACCTTGGCAGCACCGCTGTGACGTTCAGCGAGTCCATCATATCTAGTCTCTATGATTAATAATAATAATAATATGTGGACGATTTATACAGCGCCGCTCTTGTGCAAAATCACCTCATCTCTCCTAGTCTATTTTAGTCTCTCTAGTCACTTCTTAGCTATTCATGCCACTTAGTGCACCTTCTTGACCCTTTTAGACTCTTTCCTGGCTCTAATACCTAAATAAATACCAACAAAAAAATAAGAATTACAATTTTTTCTATTGTCGTGATCCGACGAATTCATACTTCTGTCTCAGACCTATAGGGCTCGCTTATCTCAGGCATCATAAACAAAATCTTGAACCAAAGTCAAAGTGAAGTGTATGTGTGTCATCTGAAACAAAAAACATAAACAAAAACAAAAAAAATATGAAGATTCTACATGTTATGCAAGTATATATATAAGTATAAGTATATGTAAATTTAAATACAAAATTTTGTATGGGAAAATAAACATTGACATTTTGAAAACAATAATTATCCTTTTTACTTCTACCTTAAAATCACGTCCCGAAGTTAGCACACTTTGTCCCCGGATACCATGTAAAATAGGTATAAGAGATTTTTTATTCAAAGAAGAAAAATAATAAAGTTAAAAATTATCAAATAGAATTGAAATGAATTAGATAAGTGGCGTAATTAACTAATTAATTAATTTTAGTAAATTATCAATTTTTGGTTAACGGTCAATTTGTGTATTGTGCCACAAAAGTTAGACAGAGAGGACGGATCGCCAAACAACTCGGTCTTGGCACACACTCCTTGACTCATTCACATTCATACATCGTCTCATACATACTCTTCTATTATTCTGAATCTTGACATGGCCCGACTCAAGTATCTGATTCACTTGCCATGTTTTACTCGGGCGTCCCCGACTTCTGCTATGAAATTTGCATAAAATAAACTGTCACTCTTTTCTCTAATTTAAAGAGCTCTCATCAGAATACTCGTGCAATAGAATTGTTTATGAACGATAATTAAATAATAATTATATCTTAAAATAATAGTTCTTTTTGTAAAAAAAATATTATATTTTTCAAACTTATAGTGACCACAATATTTAATACTGTTTTTAACGATGTTTAAACTGTTTAAACACTAAAATTGTTTTCAATAGAAGAAATATTTCATTATTTAAGCATAAATTAATATCGTCCTTTTCTTTTGACTGCTAGATGATGGTCAACCAAAGACCCTTTATTAGGAATTTCTGGCATGCTTCTACTCGTTATCAAGGCCGGTTGGCTGAATATGATAAACCAATATTTCCAAAAAGGTGACCCACAATACAACGGCGCTATTAAAATAACTCCTTGTATCGGATTACACGCAGCGATTTTACTACCCACTTTCCAGAAAAGTATGAAAAATGCATTAGAAACTTTGTAAACAATTAATTAAATGATTTATAAATAACAAAGGTCTATTTATATTCCCTGGTCTAATAATATAGCAATTCTATATTTGTTTGTACGCGCATTTATATTAAAATATTAATTGTTCAAGAATCAACGGCCTTCATGTGATATTTCACGATAGAAACGTCAAACGGGAGCAATTTATAATGAGACCACGCGAGAGATAAACACGTAATTAAATATTTATTTTATAGCGATCATAAAAAATCTCATCTACCTTATTTACATTTTGATCAAACTGAGAATAAAACGTTAAATATACACGCTTAATGGTTTCACTGGTATATAAAATTTGTAATAAAACTACGTAATTTTATAGTTCGGTACCATCTATTAAACTCTCACTTGATTATTATCGCTTGCAATTTGTTGCTGCATTTGAAAATAAATCCATCTATTTTAAAACCAGATCCCAATTAACCATTCGCTAGTGCAGGCTTATAATAATTTATAATGACATAACACTTTGCAGTAGTTTTCCTAAATGCGTAGGATGTTAGTACCTACATAACACATTGCCAACTTTAAGTGATACATCCTTACAAGGAGATTGGCAAGCGGTTATAGATGGTTATCATTAATTATTGGGTTAGGAGTCTTATAGAGAAACACGACAAATGATATATAAAAAATATAACGACCTCTGTGACAGATAGATATGTTACTTCGGCCCAGAGGTGGCGGGTTCTATACCCGGTATGGCAATTTACAATTCTTTTAATTTTTATCGCCATGGTGAATGGTGATTGATCACCGTTCAGAAAGGAAACATTGCTTTACTTATATTGTGTCCAGAATAGTTAGGTAGTCAATATTGCCTTGGTGAGAGGTCATGATTAAGAATAATAAAATGCTAGAAAGAATTATAATTAGGTTCATCACCGATCTGAACCGTACTACTAGTTACTGGACACCGTACTTATATAGTATATTCTAGTAGTTGTCAATAGTAGACTTCGAGTAATGTTGATTAATCCTACTTGACAGCTCGCAACAGTCGCAACCCTCATGCCCTCTGACGGAATAAAAAGGTACTAAAAAACACGGGTACCATTATTGTAGGATTGATGGAACACAGAAAAAATTACATACAGACAAAACAGGACTTCGCTACGCTTAGTCAATTATCCATCATGTAATGTTTTAAGACTCTAATAATGGGGGCTTGCTCGACGCTCACATTTGAATCATTTCTGATGAACGAATTACAAAAATCTCAAATGTTTTCCAGAGGGATCCCTACGGATGTAAGTTATTTATATTCAAGATAAATAAAAACGGGACCTTCCCATAAAAATATTTTATGTAAAACGAATCTAAAATTTCATAAAACGTTCTTCAACTATAAAATTAGCGGTAAGCACCAGATTTTAGTTTTCTAGACAATGAATTAGTAACTTTTCGTAGGATCCATCTAGAAAGATTGAGATGAGATTTTAGAAAAAACGTTCACTGTAGGTCCGTCTATATTAATATATAGTTTTTAAATCGTCAATATTGTTTTTAAATGACTTCATCACTTATGTCGTAAAAATTCCCACTTTATTTTAGAGATTTGATAGGGCAAATTCAACTGCAGGTCTGTCCAATAAACCAAGACCGCGCGTCACATATTTTTGTGCACGGCTGTTTCACTTACGTCGTTAAGATTCTGGCTTTATTTTAGAGTATTGTTTCGTCTTAATGCCGTTGTGTGGTTTCTGTTTCGGTCTGTAGACATTTGGTGTTTACGTTTTCTATTTCAGATCTCCCTGTTTTTGGTATCCAGCTTTTTAAATATTGTGATTTTTGAATGAGAGTGGGATTTTGTTATAAAGTTTAGTAACATAGTATAAGAAGCCTTTTGTCCAAATATTGTATTCATAGTTGCTTGTTGGACCCTGCGATCTAGAGTTTCAGTTTTTAGATGCGTATTTTGTTGTTATTTAAGATATTAATATTAATCGACACGATGCTAAGATTATCGAAGATATCGTCAGTGTTAGTTCTCACAATGACTTAGAGTTTTATTTTCATTATGGCTTTTTGGGTTCTAATGAGTGAATTAAGAATATTATCTTTTTCCCTTTCCCATTCTGCATTTTCTTCAGCATCACTTTTTTTTCTTTTAGCCAAATGGGAATGTCATAGTTACGATCAAATATTGCAACTACATATTGATTGCCCAATGAAATTTCGTGAGAGAGTGCCTTGTAGTAGATTTAAATCTGGAGAATATTGTACACACTCGTAAAATACATCCCATCGTATAAAGTAGGCAATCGAACACGCGAGAAGGTGTGTAATGGGCCCATGAACAAAAATCAATGGCGTCGTCTGTCAGCCATAAATCATTCTTCGGATAATTTGTCCTGCAGCTAGGCGCAAGTCGATCAGATGGAATGGATTACCCAAGCGACAAGCGGCCAAATATTTGCGCAACACCTTCGGCTTCAGTCTGCACCAGCCGCAGCCGTTCCTTGGACTAGCCCACGTAATAACAATATCACAACGTGTTGTCTTTGTTTGAGGTTGATCGGAAACCAGTAGGAGTGGGCGGCACATCGAGTTTATTGCCTTGGACAAACGATGAAAGAGGTAGTTTCACACCTTTTCTGTATCAATTGTGCTTTTTGACCACTTTTTGGACACTTTTAAAAACACAAGGTATTTGCTATTGGTCCAAAAATTTATTTATTCTGAACACATTTTTGCTAGACAGGCTGTGAAATAATAATACAGACTTTTATAACAAACATATCTTCAGATATAAAAACAATATATAAGGAAGTAATAAAATAGCAGTGAAATATAACAAACGCCAGACGTTTGAAATGAAAGCACTTATTATTTAAGGGGTGTCATTTTTTATTATTTGGAACACGGTACAATCCATAATTCATGACGAGATATAGAAACAACCTAAGTTAAACCCCAATCGTGTAGTACCGGCTTTTGTTTCGTAGAATAACTGCTCTTAATTTTTAACCACCGAGTGATCGCGTAAACAAAGAGTTGAGTGATTGACGTTCGAGTTGAAATTTCTCGCCCTCATTTAAAATGAATTTGAATCTGAATTTCAATGCGGAGACATATAAATTGATTATGGTGCAATATAGCCAATGAATTCATCTATATTTGAAAGTTTATCCTATATTTTTAAGATTTATAATTTTAATTTAATTTTGCGAGTCGAAAATGGCCAATTATGGCGTGCGATCACTCAAAACGTTTCGCAAATTAGGCATTATATGCCGAAAATCACTCGAGTAGTTAAATATAATATCAGCCAATTTCAGAAAAAAACGTATGTGTGCATGAGTATTATATTATATGATTGTCACGGAAAACGAGTCTCAAATTGATCGGATTTCAGGAAGTGGATTAATTTCCACTTCATCCATTAATTCATTCATAGATTTATTCATTTATTCTAGAAACCTAAGCCGAAATTCAAATGGGTGCATTTAATAATAATCTTTACTGAACCATAGCTATAGTTAGCCACATAGTCAAACTAAGGCTTGTCGGAATAATAATGTGGAAGCAGAAGATTTTCAAAAACGGAAAAGGAACACACAAACAAATCGGTAGACAGACGAAATTCAAAACGGTCGAGTTAAGACAGGACTTGGCTACGCTTAGTGAATTACCCAAAGCCACATTAAGAGGTAAAGCTTCTCAGAACATGGTTGGTTATCTTGAATTTGAGGAAATAAAAAGGTTTATTGATATTGTAATAATAAGTTCAACCACAAGATAGTTGGGTACTGCTGACCGACCGCTGGTGAATATTCGTCTCTGTAGCCACCACCAGCTGCCCACAGAGCTCAGAGGCCGCAGATAAAACTATTCAACTAATTGCGACTTATTGTTGGCATGCGAATTTTATTCCTAATCTTTGCGTATAAGGCCGGAATTGCGCTTTACGAGGACAGCTTCGGCAACCGTAATGCTGTGTTCTAGTTTAACGGGAATTCCGTAAATTATTCAATAGTAAAATTAGTAATTTAATACTATCCCTAAATGCGATATCATAACTGCTGTATTACAAATAATACGGCATTCCTTGCATACTTTTACTTAACCAGTATTTAATTTAGATGTACAATATTGTACATATATACATGAACATAAAAGTACACAATTTATCTATTATTTTAGACATTTTTTTAAAGAAAGATAAACATTCCCGGGTTACGAATAACGTGACAATATTTGAAAAGTCCTACTACCACTAATGTAAGCGAAAAATGTTGCTTGTGTTGTGATGGTGGAGTTTGACCGAGGAATTGAACACACTACGCCTGGGTTGGACCCAAACGCGATCTTAACTTTGCCACCGAGATGATGTCTTTGGTTTTGAAATTAATCGATTTTTTAATTTAACAATAATAGTGTAAACAAAGACGGTTATTTTCATTTAATTTGAAGAAAGTGCCACGAAGTAATTTTGCAATTACTAAAGAGTTATTGTAATTAATAATCATTTTTATAAGTAGGAATACACTTTTAAAGAAATGTTGCATATATATTTTTTATTTAAGTTTTTTATCCAACAGGCATAGGAGGGTAGTGCAAGGTAGTCCAGTTTGCCATATTACATGATATATAATTGGAAGTATGTATAGGGTTTTCCAATAGGAGGTGTGTATTTAATTCCGGCCATAAAATGATTTTTTATGGCCGCAATTGAATGGTATTGATCTGGACAACGTTTACTTTCAACAAGAAAGCGCGACGTACCACACAAGCAACGAAACCATTGATCTTTTACGGGAAAAATATCAAAATAACACCTCTTATTGGAAAACACTGTATTTTGTAGGTATTACTTCACGCATTCACTGAACGCAGAACCATCGTGGTTATATCTCTAATAGTAATAGATACTATTTAATTTGTTGAGAATAAATAAATCAACAATGACTTTCTAACTAAAATACCGGTATATGTTTTATTGTTATAGTTAAAATAATTTTCATTTTTTTGTGACGTGTGACGACACCACTCACTAGTCTCAAAAACCTACGTTTTTTTTTAACTGGCGCTGTATTTTGCATGGGAGTGGATTTTTTGTTTTCTGTTGTTATTTAACACGAGGTAAAATGTTAGCATCTCGTCACTAATGTTATTGTATTGAATCAAGGTTTAGAAACATACATAACTACTAAAGAAAAATACATATATTACTCACGTAGACTGGCTGTGATGTCAGAACGTGTCAGAATCAGCAGGTTCAGTCGTACCAACCAAATGGTGTGTATTAATGTGATGGTGTTTTATTCGTTTTTAAATAATAATTGATAAATTCTACTAAATAAAACTTACCTAATATTCATAAGTCAACATTTTAAACTAGAGTATCTTATTGTACAAATAATTCATGGAAAGTGTACTACATTATAACAAGAAATACGGAAGCATTATGGTCAGTTGGCTTATCTTTAATATGATGATCACTTAAATATTATTAGAAATTTAATATTAAAAATATCTTAAAATTTTTATGCATACAATCAACAACATACATCATATTTTTTCACTATTTTGAGCTTGATTGATGTAAGTGTTAGGCTGCTTTGTTACGATACGAGAAAACTCATTAAAAATATCCAGTTACCTGTGATTTTCCATTGCCGCTCGATAAATAATTAAATTATTAAAATTATGGTCAGAAGGTCTTATTTCGGCAGTAATGTCTTATGGATCTACGTCCATTTATGGTACGGATGGCTTAAGTAGAACACGATATGGATATTGTAGGCGGCACACAGGTTTCCTTCTATGTGTAAGCGAAATGGAGCCTTGCGATCTACGAACGTTCTGTTATTTACAAACATAAGAAAATAACTCATGTATATAAAGAGGAAATGTTTTTTATATTGTCGTATTCTTAAACAGACTAACAAAATGTGACAAGTAATGTGGGTGTTGAATCCTTGTTATAGTATCTTTATGTGTAAGTGTTTTGTTGTGTGAAGGTTGTACACAACGATCACAGCAAGAAACATGTAGTTTTGCTTGTATTTGGTAGCAAACGTCTAGACTCAGAAGGAATGCCCTGAAGTGCATTGAAGTATTATATTTAGATGAGACATGCAGCGAAAAAATATGTTCCACTTTTTTACCTCCAGTGGACCTCAAAGTCTCCAAACGCTCTAACTGAAACTACCAATTGATCGACGTGGACCACGTTTCGACGAGATATTAGTAAGCAATAGTGACTCTAATTGTAAAGCTCTATACTGAAGTGTGGTAATTATATCCACCCATCCTCACCATAACCTGAACAATTGCGGTAATAACTATTTTGGAGTTTATGGCCAAGTTTTCAGAAATTGTAGCACAGTTCAAATTAAGTAACTCCAAATTCGTGAGTGACATTTTAAATTTTATTTTTTACATTGATTCATTAGCTTTTTTTGTACCTTAAATCCACATAGGAGGTTCTTATGAAAATAATTTCTCTCAGGGCCTAAGTCATATTTGGGGATTCTATGTGGAGGGTAGTTTTCACGTATTTACGTTAAGCGTAACATATTCTCGACGTATTAAAGTAACCACCTGACCGGTCAGAGAAGAACGATGGAAGATACAGTAGAGGTAGCAGCTGTATCTCATGGCTGCGAAACTCATGTGACTGGAACGAATGCGGTTCAAAACTGCAATTTTATGTCAAGGAATACAATTGGATTTAAATCAAACAACATTTTGACGAGTACCTATCAATACGACGACAAAGATTACTAGTAACCAGTTTACCCTTGAGGTGATTGATTATTTGATTAGGTACAGCTCTGCAACTGACTGTAAATAAAACTCCCGTTTTGTACATTATCCGATTTCTTTATTATACCACTTACTCAGTCACACTACCATTACGATAATTATGTGGCTAAACACTGGTTATAAAGGTTACCGAGAGATGATAAGTGAATCATCTAACATAAAACTGTTACAGTTTGCACGAACATTTTGCAAGACCATTTTTGTGACCATCTCTAAATGGCATTAACGAATTTTGATAGGGTTTTCACTATCATTTAGAGAATTTCTTCCGAAAGGATTAAATATATGATACGTGCATATTATATTTATAGAAAGTAGAGAAAAGTCGATGTTTTATAATCAAGATATAAATATATACTTTCGGGCACTACATTGCTAACTCTGGCTAAACCTCACGAGATACATCAACATAATTGTATTGCGGAATTGTATATCTTAAAAAGACCTACAGAAAAGTCCGCAATTATACGCGTCAGCTAGTTTCTTATAAGGGATAAGTCCAAGACCCTTCCTCTCTATTTGTATCGAGCAAACGACCCGTGATTCCATGTCTCTTAATAATGATTTATAGCATTTGTTGCAACGTCACTCTAATCTCCACTGTACGGACTACATACACCGTATATAAATATTAGAAGGTATGACGAGCGTAGGAAATGACTGTTCTCTATTTTGAGCGCTGATGGAGGAGACAAATATTCGCGTCTTGAAGCTCGTAAATTATTTCAAATTTGTCGCGTTTAATAGTGGTTCTGATGACATCGTTCATAAAAGCTAATACGATGATTTGTAGCCAAATGTTCCTACGAAACTACTTACATCCAAGCAACTGCTGTATGAATGCAAATACGATACATGAACATGATTATAGATGCATGTAAGGAATAAGGATATATGCATTTTAAACGCAAAGGGCTTTTAAGCATCATTTTGAAATTATTGGTAATACTCTTCCATGGATTTACGTAAGTGCATCTTCTGCATAAAAATTCATTCAGTACAAAGTATAAACAAATAATTTATTTCTTGCTTCAGAGATATTAGAGTAAAACTACCATTAAGTCTGAAGGATGTGTGATACACGTGCATTTAATTTGAACATACCTAACATGAACTTTGATGACACTGTACCTGCATTTCCAGCCAGTAATCAAAATTTAATATGAGTAGGTCCTGTTCTGCATGCAATAAACTAGTAACACCATAAATAATAAATGGCTGCGATAAAGCCTGCTGATATGTCGTGTGAATCGTCAATCTTAACTGGCAGATTATACCAGAAACCAGATCCCAGATGTGGATACCAGGTATTAGTTAGATCAGATTTTAAGATTTCAGATTAAGTACCTACATTACATACCCAAAAAAATTATAATATGAAAGCCTCGCATTGTTATACACGTGGTTTCCGTGGCTAATAATATATTTTTAGTCCGAATATTATAATTGAACACATATCTAAAGTCGTGTGAGGCAAAACAAACAAGCGGCTGATACTTTGTCTGTGACTGGATAAATATTATGATGGATTACAGAACACTTCCTACTTCATTGACGCCGGGTTGTGTCTACTGTAGTTTGTGTGAACCGTCCTTACGTCCTCATGTCCTTATCCTTTATCTTGTATACACAGAAGGCCTCCTCACTTAACTAAACATTAAAATCTTGCATAATAAATAAACGTTCTACTCATTTTATCCGATAAAACCATATCATTTTCGTAAAGTTGCGGTCTACAACGAAATGAATTTGCTAATTTCGCGAATAATGATAAACCGCAAAACATAATTACCGGAGTAAAGATTACATAACTCTCTTTAATATTGGTTTACAAATAAAATTGTTATGAAAATAATTAAAAGATTGTACGATCTGTTTAAGACGATGCAACGAAGTATTCGCCCAAATAGTGTTTTAAAGAAGAAATATTCACGGGTACCTACGAATAGTAAAAGCATCCGAGATTTATCATTAGCAATAACTGTTTATCTAAATGATTTGGTTTGGATTCTCGGTGGGATATTTCGACTTTTGATAAAATCGATAGAATTGGTGAAAGAAAAATTCAAATCACGCGCATACGGCGAGTTTTGAATGTTTTAAACATGTTGTAGTGCAGGATAGGGGGAGAATTCATCAACAATAACGATTATATATAAAGGACGTCCGAGGGTAAAGTGCACTTACTTCGGGAGGTGATTCTACATGATGATAGAAGTAAAAAAGATTAATAACTTTTTATAAATTTATTTTTATTTTTCCATTCAAATAATTCAACTTTTTTTACCTAAAAACAATCTTAATCTTAATCTAAAGTCATATAGAATCACCCCCTGAAGTTAGTTCACCTTACCCCCGGACACCCTGTATTCATCCCTGTGATGATTTAATAATTTGGCTTCATTAAAATACGTATTCGCCCGGTGCATATGTATGCTGATTTCTCATCTTGATATGAAAAAAAAATTATGAGAGAAAAGTGTGTAATGTTTGTGCCATGTGTATTGCGCAGGATTTCACACATGCATACACTCTTGAGAAGATGGTCAAAAGATAATAGAAAAATATGATAAGGAGTAATGAGTTGATCAATATGAATTGCTTTATTCAGAGAAACTCTTGTCGCGATTTTCAACTAGTGTGTTCTATTCAAGTTCTGTTATTATTTCAGCTTTTTGAAACAACTGGCCAATTATAATATAATAACAGAACTTGAATAGAACCTTCACAGAACTTGAGAATCATTTTAAATTTTAATGAATTGTTTAAAATTTTTGAACAACCCATCAAGTGTCTACAGAACAATTAAAAAATTGCGTGTAAAAAATATGTTTTGGTTTTGAAATATCGGAGGAAATTACTGCTCACCACAGAAAACAGAGTTTGCTAGTAATTTACATGTTGGTATATTATATATTACCGGATCACTCATGTTTCATAAATATATAGGTATATATTATATTATATGGGTTCAATGCGCTTAAAGGTCAATATTGTTATTTAAATTAGACTTGAAATTTAAAACGATTTCTATCCACCAAAGAGAATAATTTTTTCAAAATAATAGATAAATTGACCACATTTGAGATAACCATTCTTTGAAGTCGGTTCGTTTATCAAAGTCAAACACCGATAAGCCTAGTAGCAGACAGCAACTCCGTTACAGCGACAATAGTAGGTACTTAAAATTACAAATATCTACTTCACTATGCTAACATTACAATATTAATCACGGATGACAACAATAAAGTAGTAACAATAATAACTAATAGCAACAAAAATATTTACAAAAATTGGTGAATATTTCTCAACGGATAACCCAATGCACTTTAGGTATCTAGTGTTATTGACATACATGTTGATATGCACATTATACTGATACGATCAGTTATCGATACCAGTTATCGCCGTTGTCATAATGTAAAGGATTATTAAAGTTTGTTGATACCAATAATAAATGCATTTACATTCGTTTTAGACCAGTGGTTCTGAACCTATTGAGCTGAGCAACAATCGGTTTAAAAAGGTATTTCTATTTATTTTTTTTGGTATTTCTTTATTCATAAAATTTAAATGATTAACATTATTTTGTTTTCTATAACCACCAAACTAGGCTTATTCTCGTTTTATGGTAGTCATAATGTTTTATATTATAATGTTAAGATGTTAAGATGTACAGAGATAAGAGAGAGAAAAAAAAGAGATGAAAAAAAAAGAAAACATATGAATAGAATGGAATAAAAGAGCAGTTAATTTAATTTAATGACACGAGACATTCTTTGAAATAGTTCCTTGCATTTACCAATAGCCAATTCTGAATATTTTTTTAAAAAAAGATGATCAGTTTCCGATTTTCTGGTATCTATTAGTGAATTGAATATCTTGGGAGCAATATAAGAGAATTGTTGCTTGGCGAATGCTGTTTTTGTTGGAGTAATTACACATTTTAGGTGTGACGAGTAACGGGTGTGAATATTTTGTTGTCTTTTTTCCATATGTACGAGTATATAAGAATAGTCTTCATGTATAATTGACGAATATCTAGGATTTTAAGTTTTTTGAAAAGTGGCTCTGACGGGTGACATTTGAATATTATCCTTAGCAATAGTTTTTGAGTTAAAATCATGAGACGGATAATCGAAGATGCACAACCTCCCCATCCCACAATTCCATATGTAACAATTGCTTGAAAGGCATATTTTAATGTTTTTTGGTTAAGGATAGATCTGAGAGATCTGAAGATGTAGCATAATTTGCGGAGTCTTTTTGTTGTATAATTGATATGTGCCTCCCAGCGCAGTTGATCATCTATACTAACACCTAAGTACTTGATCTCGTTAGGTATTTTTATCAATATTGAGAGTGAGGAGGTTGGCATCTAGCTATTGTTGAATTCCAATTTTCATCTTCAAACACGATAACAGCATCATCGGCAAATGATAGTATAGTGCCAACAGTATCTAAATTGCATAGCGTGTTAACATATATCACAAAGAGAAGTGTGCCTAAAACACTGCCTTGGGGAACACCATAGGTGATTGGTAAACTTGTACTTTTATGCTCTTTGGCGGAGTTGACGATAGTTGAATGGGACCTTTTTGTTAGATAGTTCTCAAACCATTTAAGGGGAATACATTTAACTCCTATCTGCAAGATTATTCAAAGCACCATTATATAGTCTTTGAAAAGTTACCCGCGGATAGAAATTTGAGAATCATAGACGATCACAAAAAATCGTCGTAAGCAGATTGGAATGAGAAAACGCCGGTTTGGTAAATACTGCGTTATCTATTCATATTAATTTATTATAGTACGATACAATCATCAGCAAATTTATTATTATTTTCATGTGAAATAGATACGACATTATAATGTAAAATAATACAATAAATTTGTAAACACCTCTTGTATTATTTATAAATTAAAAACACATATTTTTAAATAGGTGACGTAGTTTAAAAAGTGGTGTTTACAAAGTTATTGTTTAATTTAATTTTTTATTATTGTTCATCAGACTCGTCTCTTTGAATTACGTTTCAGACAAATGGTATTTCAGAACGCAGTCATTAGAGTTATTATATTCGAGAAGAACTTGGATACAGTAATTAGCAAGCATAGTTAGAATCACATTGCAAATTAATGGTAATTGAGAGTCTGTAATAACACCTGTTGAGGTCTGCGAACCCAGGTGAGAAAAGGGTGAGAAACTTCAGCGTCCTGTCTCTATACACTAATTAAAAGTAATACACCGATAAATAATACCTTTAAACCCGGGAAAAGAACTCATTTAAGGGCATGATTCGTTGTTTTTAAATTAATTTATTTTGAATTTCACTTTTGTTTTCGTGAATGAATTAATGCAATTATTGGATGTGGAAATTACCTGAAATCCGACCGAGCTGAAACTCAGCAGAACTCGTTGTAGATGACAATGCATTCTATCAAGTCGGTACTAATCATGCATACACAATCGGACACATACACATTTCTCTGAAATTGGATGACATTACAGCAGTTAATATACGAAATAAAGTCGGTCCTGCCCAATCGAGATTTGGTTCAGTTGTTTGCGCGGTTGACTCCAGTCCCTGTGGAAAGGTTGAATGTCAAACCAAACAAAAAAATGTATTGAAGTAAAAAAAACATACGGTTTGAGATTTTTTATATAGGTATATTCCAATTTTAGATGGCCAGCAAGGTTAAGGTACCTACTGCCTACCTGTATTTATGTTTGCTCACATCTTCTTCTGTAACGGAAGGAGCGGAAAGCTAAGAATTAATCCATTTTCTATTACATATTACGACAGGTACTTTGCTAATGGTCGAGTAAAGATTTCACTTCCTTCCCTTTCAAATGACACTTTCTTATTCATCTCACTGGATTTTTTCGTTCATACTTCGAGCGAGTTTTCTAATGAAAGCGAAGTTCGTATATTTCTAAGATAAGTTGATACGATATTGGATGCAAAATCATTCATGCGATATCACGTCCCACAAGTCACTTTTCATTTTGCATTATGTTCTAACTGAGATTTATAATGATTACCTGACCGCCTGTTTTTATTTGTATACCTATTCACATCAATAGAGAAAATGTATGGTTGGGAAAGTAAAAGGTGAATTTTATTACAAAATAAACGTTAAATTCATAGCTCTAGTTTAAGATTAAAGGTGCTTCCTGAAGGTCAGGTGGTTGGTTTGTATATTATTGAATAACTTAACATTTGTAACTAAATACTGCAAAACCAATAAATACAACACAAAATGCAGAGGATGGACCATCGAATCTCGTCATTCAGTAGCTGGGAAGCTGGATAGTGGATAAATAGTTTAACTAAATAAGTAACTACCTGATTAGATCACCAAGGGAAAGGGCCACCACCATTGATGTATCCCTTGGTCAATGGCCACCACACATACTGGATGCACTATGGACCATATGGTGCAAAACTGGAAATGGTGCAACTGAACCAGGTTTTCAAAAATATGTATCTAGGACTGTAAAAAGTACGTAGACAAATCTCCTCCTACATACAGCAACTAAAGAGGAAGGAGATGGAGGGTGGGGAAGTACTTGGCTATTCAGATTTGATCACCAAACACGGCCAAAGACATTTCAGGCAATGTTTCAATTTTGAATGGTGGTCTTACACCAGGGCGATACTACTAGTATTTTCCACTCTGGAACGTGCCGCAAATATACTATATATTATTTTAAATAAGTAATTTGTGAAATAACACAAATTATTTAATAAAATTTACTTGCGCAAGCCGGGATTTAAGCCCGCGACTTCCAACTTGCTAGTCGATAGCCTCGACCACGAACAAAGAGGCCGTCATTTGTCCTTAGGAAAATTATTTCCATCGGGGTCTTCTGTGTTAAGTTAATAAATACACGGTGTCCTGAAACTCGTAGTATAAGCGGGAAACTGATGAAACTATATCACATTTGGAGTCGGTTTTGTAGCAAAACTTTTTTCTGATTTGGTCTTTTGTTTTCGAGTAAATCGGGCCCGAAGTTGGAATTTTTAAGGAAAATTCTAAGAAAATCGGTCTGTGGGGGATTAATATCAGCTGTTTGATGTCTTTTAAAATTCTTTGAAGCGTGGACGTGGCTTCAAAAGTTATTTTTTAATCCTTTAGTTGCCGATGGGAAAAAGACAAACAAACAGTTTGTTTGTCTTTTTTCTTTGAAACCAAAGCTCAAATCAAAAAAAGTTATGCCATGATGTTAATGCATCAGTTTCCCGCTTGTTCTAAGTGGGTCGGGACACCGTGTACCTATATATACATAGTATATTATTTAAAAAAAAAAGTTAATTATGGGGTACCTTGCTTAGAGCCTCTAAAATTATTAATCGAACCCTGTTTAATGTTATCATGGGGAGTCGCGAAATCCCAAAAAGCTGTTTGCGGTTAAAGTTACGTGCGACACAAAGTACCAAGAAGTGTGGAAACAGTTTGATGTGATAAGAAGTGTTGTATTATTATTGTTATAAGCACGTGAATTTTTAAAAATATGTCGACTCTTACATAAGTGTCCGAAAGTATTTTATGTTACTTTTCGCAATACGTAATAAAAAGTTTTCTTTAACTACTCATTGAAAGTGGACCTGCCTCCAATAATGCGTACAATACCTGTGAGCTATATATTATGTTATTTATTATACCCAATAATTACACACCTACTTACCTAAACAATGCAACAGATCGCTGATTGAGTCATCATATGGGAGAAAGTTTCTACTAATGAACCGTAAATAACTATCTCTGATCAAAAAATCAACTCACAATCGAGCATTATCATTTTTCGCCTTTATTACCCCTCCGGCCGATTGACACAGGTATTTCAAGCACTTTTCATTAGTCCAATAGGTGAGTACTTACTATTTTAATGATTTATTGATCTGATGGGGAGGCATGATAACAATTAGTTTTTTGTCAATGTGAAGTTTTTATACGACCAGATGAAATGTGCCTGCAGAAACGTCATACGGATTTATGGAGGGCAGTAATAAAGTCATGCTGGGCCACTGAAGAGATAAACCGATAGAAATGTGTTGTGGGCGTGTTCGTGTGCCCAAACTAAGCGCTTTTACTTTCACTTTCAAGTGTCTTCTTGAACAATAATCATTTTCATAAACAACTTTTTTCTTTAACTTTCTTTACGTTTATACCCACCCATCAATTTAATATCATTGAAGAAGAAGATAATTCTAACAAATCTATTCGAAACATGAAACATGAAACAGAAAACATAAAATAATAAAGATAATGGTCACAATAAGGATTCAAACCCAGGATTTTTTCTCTTACCGGGATAGCGTCTTGACACTCGACCATTGGGACCTAATTTTTAAACGTTATATTGTCGGTCTTATATTTCAAATTCAGAATGGGAGGAATGCAGATCACGCCAAACTCTGGGAATTGAATAAAAATGCACTTTCTAGATGAAAAAAGTGTGTAGAAATTCATTAAAAAAAGAATTAAGGTGCGGAAGAATAAATTGAGGGAGATACAGCCGATCAAAGTTAAATAAATTGCACTTCGCGATCTGATATTATCACCATATTCGGACAGTCCGCCGCCATATTTTGTCACGAAAATCAAATTAAAAACTTTTAATACTTTTGAAATTTCAGTAGTGCCATCCAAAAAATAAAAAGTGTTGCCATATAATAATATCAATGCATGGAAAATTCTGAAAATTAAATATCATTTGCCAGATTGGTAGTTTATTATTTAAAATCTTGTAAATACTTAATTTATGTATATATATAACCTAACCTAACTGTGATTTTCTATAACAAAAAAATGACCCTTTAATAACGCCCACTCGCGTCCCCTTTAGAGTTTTATCCCAGTTTTCAAGTAGTTTGTGGGCTACGCTAGGTTTGTATAGACGGTTTGTGATTTAATACTAATACCTTTTTTCCATGTTATTTCCTGTTACACAAAATTGCCCCTTTAATAACGCCTGCTCGCGTCCCCTTTAGAGTTATATCCCAGTTTTCAAGTAGTTTGTGGGCTACGCTAGGTTTGTATAGACTGGTTTGTGATTTAATTCTAATACCTTTTTCCCATGTTCTTCTGCCTACTCTAACCCAAACTAAAAACCTAACCTATTTTGTAAAAAAATATTATTATTATATGGCAACACTTTTCTTTTTTTGGTTGGCACTACTGAAATTTCAAAAGTAAATAGTTGTTTATTTGATTTTCTTAAGTCATAATTGATAAATAAAACATGGTTTCTATGTATCGCGTACGAAGTTTCAAAACCCTATAACTCAGTTAATAGTGCCGACCCCCACCTAATTCTTTCAGATTCGGATTTCCCAGCCCTAAATTAGTCTAAATCAAGTTCAATTTCGGTTATACTCCCATAAACCGAATTTTACCCTCAGATCGCGAAGTGCAATTTTATTAAACTTTGATCGGCTGTATCTCCCTCAATTTATTCTTCCGCGCCTTAATTCTTTTTTTAATGAGTTTCTACACACTTTTCTCATCTAGAAAGTGCATTTTTATTCAATTCCCAGAGTTTGGCGTGATATGCATTTCACCCTTCAGAATTAATAATATCATTTTACAAACTATTTTTCCTAATGGTCGAGTGGTTGAAACGCTGTCCCGGTAAGACAAGAGATCCTGAGGTTGATTCCTAGTTGTAACCGTTATCTTTTTATTTCATGTGTCTAGTTCTGTTTCACGTTTCCTTCAGATTTGTTAGTATTATATCCGGTAATTATTTACCTACGACTACCGTTCTTAATATGCATTAAAAAAAAACAATAATTTGATTCAACTTAATCACAATAAACAACAACTTTTTGCATTTACGATTTTGAAAAATATTGATATTTAATATTATTTACGTAAATAATAATTTACGAGAAAATTTTCCATTCGACACACCATTTTGACAGAACTTTATCTTCTTCTTCAATGATATAGTAATCCTTTTAATTGGCGTTTCAAGAGTTTTCTTTCAAATCGGTGTGAATTATAATAGATCACACTTCTAGAGACAATCTGTTGAGTGTGCAAAGCAATGCGGCTTTGAAAGATTTCAATTAAATGACCACATCGTCCATTGGAAGTAGGTATGCAACTGTAGCTATCTGGTTCTAGTTTAACACCTGGCTTTCTGGGCTCCGGGGAACGGAGTGCATGACACCTGGGCCGATGTCGCAACCTTTGTCGGCTCAAATACTAGACATACTGCTGATAACTCCATCGTAATCACTCCCTCTTTTTCATGAACAACCTTTATAACAAAACAAAAGTCGTAATGGAGCTATGACAGATTAAAAAAAATGACACTCATTTGTTTTGATTATTCGGTCTTTAAATTATTGCAACGGAAATATGTACTTGACTTTGCTATGATCCGGATAAAATAATAATTGTTTGGTTCTTACGTAGGTTAAATAGTGCATAAAGTTAAAAACCAGAATGTAACTTTTTTGGTTTTTCTATATTTTTTTTCTATATTATGTTTCTTTATACCTGGATCATGACAGCTTGTCACTATTTGATCAACAGCTGAAATAGGAGCCGTTCGAAAAATTTAAATGGCACTGATCGGCAATTTGATCGTCAATCAAATGTGACGAATGTTGAAACATCCCACCCTAATTAATCAATTTTGAAAATTGTGATTAAAAATCATGGGATAGTCATAGAGGTGCTATTATGTACCAACTCTTCGAAATATGTTCAACTATTATCACGCGATTGCGCGGATACCGGATTAGGTAGTTTCCGTTCGTTGGGTGTTAGTTTTTGGTCAAATCGGATTAATTTAATGTGAACATGTGAAAATTTTTTTCTAAACCAGATAGTCTGAATTCTTGACAAATTAGTTCCAATTTTGAAAATGGTAGTTAATATTTAAATTCACGAACATTATAAACTTTTTGTTACAATACAGCAGTAAAACGGGATACTTTTTGATTATCTAACCACACGGAGGAAATTTAACATATGAAATGCTGTTAATTTATTAAAAATCTGGTCAAATTATCCGTTTTCCTGTTAAAAACGTGATTGCAGCCCTTCAACGAATGAATTTACAGAGTTCGTAACAAAGTATCAGTCAAAAGCGTGAAAAAAATGTGCTTATGAGGACGGCAGAACATGTGTTCATACAAATATTAATATTGACTTATTGATATTGTCGCATTCCATATTCCGCATCATATTTATCAGGAAAAGAACATGTGTTCTCGATATATTCTGAATGACTAATATTTTAACAGGAAAGTAGCATTCTATTAGTTTTTTAACAGGATCATTTTTCTCCGTGCAAGTTCTTTTATAAAATACTTATCTCTAAGACTTCGCTGTGAACAAAATAATTGTTTAAAAGGTTATTAATCAGGGTACTTATATTTTTCCGCCATGAACTTATAAAATTCTGGGAGCAGCTGCCGTAGTAGCACTACATCTTCTGGGATAATAGCACAATCCATCAAGAGAGAATTAATACGGTAGGTGGGAGATCGCTGATACAGGGACGGTGAATCGCACAGAGAGGGATATAATACGAGGTAAAGATATAATATGAGATCCTACACTGCTCTTAAGATAAACATTATATAGGGGGTTTAGGCGAAGACAGATAAACGCGAGAAAAATTTAATTTTATTCTATTTCTCATAATTTGATGTTATATAAAATAGCCAGACAAATGTGAATCTCTCGAAATTGATTTTTATCGAAGGGAGTGAAAATTAAAGTAAAAAAGACTTTATATTTTTGATAATATAACAATTATTTAATTCTTAATAAAATATGCACAAAGAAATATTTTTCAAATTTAAAATTCATCATCAATAGCACATGAGACAAATATATCAATTAATTTATTTTATTTTATTTGGTTTTACGCCCAGCCGTGCTTTCACGTGGGTTTATGAACAGAATATACGTAGTGAGCTATCGAAAATTATTTTTTTAAAGCATGATATAACAATAAACTGATATACTGAATATGAAACAATATTCGTAAAACATGTAACGGTAACATAAAATAATGTAGAAACTAGAAAACTAGTGGGGGGTTCAGAGGGGGCCATCAAGGTCTGTGAGCCATTCTAGAGCCTCAGGCGTTGCCATGTGAACCTCATCAATCCCGCCGGGGAATGAATGGAGCGGGTATTTGTTAGATAAGCGGATACCAAATTAAATGGGCTTCCAACTACAAACTATGCCGCTATTTAAGGGGCCGAAGACCGATAGGTCTCCCGGCCAAGGGGAATCGATATATAAGACAAATCACTAAAATTACATTACCAACGCTACTATAATTTGTAGGGTTCAACAAAGTGCTGGTAAACATTGCGCTTAATTCTATAAATAAAGTCAATAAATATATCAATAGCACCCCCAAACTTGTTGCCCAGATCATGCATCCTATTGGTTAGTGAATGAGTTCGTTTTGTATTTATTGAATAATATTACATTTTGTCGTTTGTTCCTAGTCGGCACATGGAATTTGATAGTGGAAACGATGGCAGGACTGTCAATTAAGTTGTTAATGACTCTGTGTAACACAACCAGGTCTGACATAATTCTCCTGTCAGACAGTGTTATTAGATGCAATTGATTCATCAAATTGACATAATTAATGTATACAATTAGGATTCTGAGGTTAAAATTTACCTACCTATGAAATTTGTGCTGAACTCTTTCTATATTGTTGATTTGATTGTCAATCACCTCAAAAATACAAAGTAACTATGCTATCGTTTTTATAAGCCCAATTTATCATGGCATTATCACAATACTATTAAATAAAAAAAATAGTTCGAACTCGCTTGGCGGCCTGGAAGGAACCGATTGAAGACAATGTCCATGACACCGCTTTTTCCGCTGCGATACGGTTTGATAATTCCCCCATTTAGCAGATTTGGTGGAAAGATTGTTACCAATTATTTCAGAATTAGAACTTGACCACAGAGTAGATAAAACAATTGAAAACACGTAGTGTGTGTTTTTGGTGTGTCAGGAGTAAGGTAAATTTTTCCTTACTACGGATGAAATTAATAAATCTTTAAAATTCTTTCTGCAGGTCTGAAGATTTTGCGTAAATTTATGAATTTAGTTTACTTTCATAACCTAGTTATAGTAATAAAAAAATGATCTTATTGTAAAAAAAAGCCGTTTTGTAAAAAAAAATTACCCGAAGAGCGCTATATTCAAATTGTTTTTATTATAGATCACACTTCCAGTGATTTTCTGTTCAATGAATTGATGCCATCCATATTGATTATTAATTTTTTTCAAAATTTTCTCACTGAGTACCAATCACCCTGTATGAAATGGCCTCAAAATTTGTGAATCATCGGAAATCTACTAAAGCCGCTTCTGTGTAATAATAATATAGCACATTATGTAAGTATATCTACTGGTACAAACGGCAGCATCTTCCTCCCGAGTTAACGGGAAACTTCTCTCTGGAGCTCTGACTCATATTTTATTCCGGCGTAAATATAAGGTAAAGGTCAACATACTCGCATCAAGCCATTTTTATCACTATCGATTATTTAGTGTGAAATAAATTAGTCGAAATGTGTAGAGAGAAATGAGTTATTCTAATTTATTTTCTTTTAATTTATTTATTTATTTATTAGGAACAATATTTTTTACAATTCAGGTTTTCCAGTAATGTAGGCCTCACTGGGTGGCTTGCCCGTGCTGAGGCCTTCATTAGTTAATTCTAATCCGGTTGTAAACGGGATTGCAGGTCTTTAACGAATGAATTAACAGGTTTCCTGATAAACTTTTAGGACCGGTTGTTTTAGAGAATTTGAACAATTCTTCAAATTTAAAAGTTAGGACGGGTTGTTTCGGAGAATTTGAACAATTCATCAAATTTCAACGTTCATTTTCGGGTTCTGTGAAAGACTTATTCAAGTTCTGTTTTTATATCATTGTAGGCTAGTTGCTTGACAAAACTGAAATAAAAACAGAACTTGAAAAAATCTTTCACAGAACTTGAAAATGAACGTTGAAATTTGATGAATTGTTCAGATTCTCCGAAACAACCCGTCCTAAGTATTCAAGTTCCGTGATAGTTATTTTCAGGTTCTATTATTATTATTTTAGTTTTGTCAAGTAACTGGCCTATAGTGATATAATAACATAACTCGAATAGGATTTTCACGGAACCCGAAAATGATAGTTGAAATTTTATGAATTGTTCAAATTGAAACAACCCATCCTTTAGTAAATTTCGAATACACAATCAAGATGTTTTAGAAGAATGGCTTGAATCTAAACAACAAAGCTCGCTAGAGTAGGCAAATTTTTAGTTTCGTACATGATTGAAATGACATCATTTTTCAGTTCATTAGGACGTATGATGCTTAGTTGTTAGCATGCTCTGCATTCTTAGCGAGCCGTCTAGCCCAGACAATCAGCGAAATTTTTCTCGTGAGGGTGCTAGATTTTCGCTCTTATGTCGCGCAGTTGTGCTTGGTTTATTATTGGTTGTGAAATAGATGCGATCAATCATTACGGCCATTACCAGTAACCAGTAACATCTAAACTAAACTTTTCGAATTCATTGACTCGAATCAACCATAACACAACAAACACGCCGATATTTTGATACCTGTTTGAGAGGGTTTATACATACTCTAATCCAGCCCTGTCGATAAAGAGAGTTTCTCGGAGGGTGTATGTGAAAAGAGTAGGGTAGGAAAAGGTAAGTGACGAAAGAGAAGAGAAGTAAATGGATAATTCGAGCTGTCGGCAGCTGAAGAAACAAAAAGTTTGGCAGAAACACCTTTAAAAAAGCCGCTGTGTATATTTTGTACTGCACGGACCTTCCGCGTAAAATAATGCACTGAAAATAATTTCACTCAGGTCCTTTGTCATCTTTGGGGATACTGTGTAAAGTTCAGGGAAGGTAAAATGTGTGAGTGGTGGTTAGAAATGTGGGGGGTCTGTGTGTCCAGGAATATGAACGGATGTATGAATCCATCCCTCCCACTACGGTGCACGTCGTTGAGTCCTGCTAGCAAGGTCAAATGGTCTTCCTCATCCAGTGTCTCCCGATCCGTCTCACCACGCAGTAATTGGCAGATGAATCCGCTGCCAAGACCTAGATAAACCCCATGAACCCATTAACCCCTGCAAGTCACCAAACGTAGCGAACCACTTTGGGGCGACCTACAGCAGAGATGTTGGTTATCCAATAAATTGTTCTCCGGATGGCGGTATTCATACCCGCCTTCCAAATTAATGTGATTCTCAATTAAACGTGATTTAATTTGTTCAAATAAATATTTCTTTTTCAATATTGGAACGAATTTTCCATATATTTCTTCTGGTATGATAAGATGTAATGGTATTTTAATATCTCTACCACGATAGCGTTAGAACCTTTGGTAATTATTTTAATGAACGTCATCATCTTTTTCATCTCCCTTTCCTAGCTTGGTCGGGACTCATTGCTTCGCAAGCCTCCAAACAGTCAGGATTTTTTTGGTGGCCTTTTTTACTTTCTTGCACAACCGTAGCGTCTGTTTAACCCTGCTTTATTCTGGAATTACATATATTATTGTCATTTATATGCAGTTACAGAGAATGTTATTTTGTTCACTTGCTGTTCTGCTGGCATCCCGAGCACTGCCCAAGCAATCTTGTCTCGTATTTACCAATAAAGAGTATATAGCGAAGGGGTTGATTGGTTAATTACACGAATAAAACAGTTTTATGGAGAGCGCACTGTTTAGAAAATGCCCATGTCTACTGCATCCAATACACCTTGAAACGAACATTACGCCTTTAATGAACGTCCAATATAATAAGACCGCACTTAAGCCCCTGCATAACCAATTTCTACCGATGTATAACAAGCTCTTCTTTAACCCTTCAAGTTTTTAAGTTCCTAAAAAATGTTATTTTTGAGATAATATCTATTCATTTGTTATGCCGAAACGTTAAGGTTCGAAAACTATTAAAACACGATTTGTTCTGTTATTTAATAAGTTATAGGCATGAAAAAATTCACAGTGTATCTTTAAATGCAACTTAAGCATTTGTCGAGAGATTTTTGCTCTATTTCAAACGAATCGTGTTTTATAAAATATTTTCAACATTTTCGCTAAATTATTATCGTTTTTTTTAAATTAGGGCGCTCCCTCTAGCATTCGTATTTACATATATCTCCCTTTAAAACCATCTTTGAACTCTTACTACGGGACCTTAAAGCGACACGTCGCGCCGCGCAACTTTTGGTATCGGACCGCTAACAATAACACTCCTTGTGTAAATGGCGATAAGGTTTAAATTCCCGCTTAAAACCAGCCCCTACATGATAAATGCAAGAAAAAAAAACTTCGCCATAAAGTGTATTTTATTTAATTTTGCGAAGTTCAAGCACAAATATTTAAATGTTTTATGATCGTTGCTTAAAGAACTTAATTTGTCACTTTATACAATAAAAACACAAACGAAAAAGTCTTCGTAAGTAGGCGATTTATAGCTTGAAAGCAGTTTTTATAGGCCTGATATTTTTTTTGTGGGCTCATAAAAATAATGCTCGATATTTCAAAGTCCAAGATTTGTTATACTCGAAGTATTTCATTAAAAAATCTAAAATATTTTGAAACGATCAAATTTCCAAACCAAAAACATGTGATTGTCTATTACTTCGCACCGCTTCGCCTTATGTTAAATTTTATTGCCTTTACAAGATAAAAAAATAAACATACGTACATGTACCTATATCATGAAAGTCCGGTGTTTCTCGTGAAGTATATAAAACTGTCTTTCAGCCAAGTAATAAAAACAACATGAACTTGAAATCTCTTTCGGTGGAGGATAAAGTATAATAATTTTATTGACGTCGACCTTTATTAAACAAACCAGGTTTTATCGCCGACCATAAACATGGATTCTGCAGTGTGTCTGTGATTCATGGCAAACAATATTCGCGAGACTTTTTTTATATACAGAATTAACATCGCACAAACCTAAGCATTCTTGGAAGGTCAATAATATGACCATCGTTAGTATAAAAATTTACCCTTTGAATCATGCAATCTGTACGCATCAAGAAAAGATGAGGAAACTCGACAGTAAATTCATTAAATCGTGTGGTTTTTAATATCTTCACCTAACCTACAAAACGAGTAACGTATGAATAAAACATTCATTTCAAACCATTTAAACACATTAACACCCAGCTATACCTTTTATACTGTAACCATAATTATGGTGACCGGATAAATCATCAAAATGATCATTCATCACATCTTTAAAAAGTCATGAAAAGTGATGAAACAAAAACTTTATTAACTAGGTTAAGAAGGTTAGGTTAGTTTAAAAAAAATCTCATCGTTTTTTATGACTTTATATCACTTTTTAAAAGTGTGTTGAATAGTCACTGTGTTGAGTTAGCACGGAACCCATGTACCAAACAGAAAAGTAAAAAAAAACATTGTAAATATGAATTGTTCACTAAATTGTTATAAAATTCTTAATTCGTGCACATATATATATATCTTTTGTAATAAACAATTTGTAGGTATATAATCATGTATTTAAGGTTTATGAAAAATAAAATAGCGCAATTGCTGAGGTTCCTAGATAAGCTTTACGGACAAATGCGTCCATCGCAAAGCATTTTACAACCTTACTCAAACGTGTGGTACGGTTGATAGCGGAGAGGAGGTGGTCTTTATGATTCCCCTGAAATGGAGCTACAGGTAAAAGGTGTAACAGGTGCTTGCATATCGGAGGTTAGCTAACAACGTCACACAACCGACGAGAAAGTCCACCAAACACGTGGCACCTTGCGGGATTCATCTTCATATGATAACCAGAATCCTGACTCAGATGATGTACCTTATGACTCTACGAATAACGCAAATTTGTTTTATTTTTACGTTGCTAAGGGGCCCATATTTAATCCTATCCATATTATTATAGTCAGTATTGAATTTGACCTAATTATTATCCCCAGAATTTGAATTTAGCTTGCCCATCTGTCATTCTTTATTTATTTGTATTTACATGCATTTTTATAATTGAACGGATTGTTCTCACACGTGTGAGAATCGTAATAAATTTGTCAGTATAAACCCGACGTACAAAATAAAAAAAATAAATACTCGGTAGTACTAAGAAGTTCAATTAATATTTGTCATACAATTAAGTAGTATTTTATTCAAAACAGTTTATTTCAAATTAAATGCACGTTCTTCATAATAATGACAATAACCTTAGCGGACAACAAATCATACCTATTGCGCATTGAGCAGATCTAAGCGTCATTGCTGATGACAAGTTAATCAATCAACAAGAGAGGTAACCTGTGTCATCGGCCATCGGCAGTTGCATCGGAGATACTCGTATGTTGTGATGCAATAATTACCCAAGTCAAAGGATACGGACACAATCAGCACTTACTCCGCCACTCGGTGACACACAGATGCACATGGAAATGCAGTCTGTGTCAGCTGCGACTTAGCTCTCAAATATGCAGGCATATTATATTTCTGCCATTACATTGTGTTGTAGAAGAGTTCAATGTTGACCTTGATGTATGGTACAATAAAATAGAGGGTAATTTCGAGGATGGTGTAGATACATAATTAGTATATAATATTAGCATAGCCTTGGTCTATTACAGGGTTTGTCTTGGAGATTATAGACATATACATTAGGCAGCTTCGCCCGAGAATCACATTTATAAATGAAAATGAAGTTATGAGCTGAAAACAGAAGGATTTTACCTACCTATAAAGTTCAGAGAGTATTTGTTTTGCTAAATTTCATTACATTTTCACTTCTTTTACCGTTCGACAGCTTTTAATGACACAAACAGTACTTACAATAAATAAGAAATATCGCCATCAGAAACGATAAAACAGTTTTCAAGTTCCCGGATGCAATCAAAGTATGTATTTGATTTTTACGCTTTAGCGATGCATCAGTCTAATGATTCTGCAGCAGAGAAATTTGCAACACGATTAATCATGGCCAATTTACGTCACGTAACGAGTGTGAACAGCTCTAAGCCGTAGCACTAGACTGACATTCACAGCTGTCAGATGAGCGTTTATGATTAAACGGTTATTGCCTCTGTTAATTATTAATATCATCGCTTTTCAAAAGAAAACGACTTCTCGCGTGCACCGACTGACGCCTTTGAAAGGGAAAATCTGATAATCAGAAGTGTTTTGTTCAAAACCTCTCAGATAAAAGTGTTTTATTATTGCAGCTGTAATTGCTGCTTCTTATTGCCCACTATACCAAACACCAATATCCATTTTAATAAATAAATGGAGAAGCTCGTAGTAATATGTAAGCGAAACTAGAACGGAGTTCAAGTGTGTTTTGGCTAGATATAGGGGAAGGGAGGGCAAGATGGAAGGAGCGGGCAAGATGGAAACTATCTACCTATCGCCAACCACGCGACAAAGTGCCCGTGTCTCTACGCACACAGATATAAGCGGCCATGTTGTATTTATGTCCGGTGACTCGGTTCGGCTCGCGCCACCAAGCAACTTCCACGCGTGTTTTGTATTTTCGCGACGAATTCTTACAAAATCAGTGCACTTTAAAAGTGTGATTATGCATAGAAAGTAAGTAATACTACCATTTTGTTTTTATAAACACTAACTATAAGGAATAGATTTATGAATCGATATTTAAAGAGGAAAAAAATTAAAGGATTTTCTAAGAAATTGTTATTATTATTGGAAGTTAGCTTGTGGGCAAGATGGAAAATTGCATTTTAGGGCAAGATGGAATAGTTTCCATTTTGCCCGCGTGCAATTATTTTGATTTCTGTTTTAATTTTTTTCAACTAATTGAGAATGATTCTCTTTATAGATGGTGTTCAAGTATATTACAAAGAGAAACATAGGATCTTGAACTGAAGAAACAATGCAGATAGTGATGGACGAAGCTGTAACTACTACAATACGCGCAGCTTACAGCTACAAATATTTATTGAGAAAACAAGACCAACAGCAGATAGACTTGTTTAATTAATTCCAGATAATCATTTTACTCATCAAAATCTAGAAGCTTTAAATTTAGCTCGAGAAAAATATATATTCATGCTCAGTATTCCCCCCCACCAAGCCACAAGCTGCAACCATTGGACGTCTCTTGGAAGTGGCTTTTGAGCAAGCCCTGACACTTTTCAAAAGAATCATCCTGGAAGAAGATTAAATCAGTTTAATATAGCTAGGCTAGTATGCATCGCCTATGAACAAAAGTTCTACTGTGCAAAATGCCACTAGTGGGTTCAGAAAGGCTGGCATCTTCCCATATATAGACATTTGTTTACAGATTTAGACTTTGCATCGTCCACTTTTTATGAAAACGCTCCAGTAATTGAAGGCGAACAAAATTTCATTGTGACTGATGAGGGAGACTAAAATGCCGACACAAATGATTATTCGTCAATAAACGTCAATATTGTAGACAATATTACCAATGAAACATCTACTGTCCATGATGGTTATGAAAAAAAACAGGATGAAGAAGTGCAACTTAATTTTGATAATACACAGAATACGATGTGAGAAGACAGTATATTTAAAACAAGTTTAGGTGTTATTGATAAGAGTTTGGAACAACCATCCACCTCGTACTAAATTTCTCCAATTAAAATACTTCCATCACCAAAAGTTACTCCTACAATAAAGAAGCGAAAATTGAGATGTAAAAAATCAGAAATCCTAACTAGTTCTTCATTCCAAGAAACTATTGAAAAAAATAAGGAGCTGAAAGCGAAACCAAAATGAGTCCTTAATCCGGTCATCAATGGCAAGGAAAACAAAGGAAAGGGCAAAGGAAAGGGTAAAAGAAAGGGGAAAATGACAGAAAAAGATGAGAACATACTACAACATCCGGAGCAGTCAACACAAGACGATGTGTTGTGTGTATTATGTGGAGAAGCATATGTGGAACCGCCCACAGAGGACTTGGTACAGTTTCCACAGTGTTGTGGTTGGGCACATGAACTATGTTCAGACATAGAAAACGGTTGTCGTTTATGTGTCAACTGTAAAATGTAAGGATATCCTATTCATTCCATCTTGCCCTTATAAGCTTTCCATCCTGCCCTCAGGGTTAGGGCAAGATGGAATATTTTCTGTTTTTGTTTTATGGGTCGTAACAGATTTTACACTCAATTTTAATTATTTTTAATAACTCAATTTTATAAGCATGTAAGATCTCTCTGAAGACTTATTAAAATAAATTATTGATATTATGTTGTTATATTTTTTTTTACATCTTAACGTTAAGCCTTCCATCTTGCCCTCCCTTCCCCTACATAAATATTCGGCACCACAAAAAACTTAGAGTAGTACTTGTTTTATTCGGAATCTCGGTTGCGAATTTTGAGTTTTTGTTGTAATGCAACTCTTGAGGAGGCCAAGACCCACCAGGGGTTGTAGAGCAAAAAGTGATGATGATGATGATGGTTGTAATGTAATATTTTTTCTATGGTCTCAAAAAATATTTTTTAAAACAAAATAGGTAACTCACTTTGTACACACCACAGTTTAATGAAATTATAAATACGTTGCAAAAATAATGGTTTCCTCATCAAGATACCTAAGAACATAATAGAGTAATAACATAATAGAGCAATATGGTTGAATAATGTTATTTTTATTTTGAATAACCCCCTTATGAACCAAGCCTCGAATTCATTTGTATGACTACAGAATTACTACGATTCATTTACTGTATATTCTAGGAAATGTCTCGTCTTTATTGAGGATAATTGTAAACATTTTTCTTAGTCAGAATGAGTTCTTGGATATTATGACTATAGATCTGATTTTGTAAATATTCATACTAATCAAAACGACATTATTGTTTAAATAACGATAACGATTCGGCAATCTTTACTTCAAAGGAAAATAGATTTGTTTCGAAGCATTGAAAACTCTCGAACGGAAAGCTTTGGCGTTGTGAAGTTGCAAAACTTTTCTGTGCGGAATTTCAAGGTCCACGCAAATATTTTGACGTCAGTGGAGGAAACACAGAAACCAGCAAATAATTCCACAGCTAAGCTGTTTTCGTAAATGTCAATAATGAAACATGTAGAAACGTTGGGCACGCGTTTGGTATCTATCTCCTGGCTAAGCACCGCATCTCCGTGGCCGGTGCATTAGGAATCAATGAGGCCTACCTACCATGTAGTCGCATATCCCCCATTTTACCCAAATTGGCGATGCCACATTTTCACTAAATAAAAAAGTTTTACGGTATTCCTTTGAACTTCAAAAAACGTCTACAGTATGTTGTTATATAATAAAGAAGAACATAAGAAATGCGAAGTGAGCGTGTTTCGTGATCCAAAAGTCAGACGTCAGAGTCATTATGAAATTTATTATATAACATGTACAACATACTCTAGACGTCAAAATATTTGCGTTGACTTTGGAATATTTTGACGTCTACAGTATGTTGTACATGTTATATAATAAATATCATAATGACTCTTTCACGAAAGTCAGACGTCTACATTATGTGCAATCGCCAATTGGGATAAAATGGGGATATGCGAATTAAGATTACCGAATCGTTATCGTTATTTAAACAATAATGTCGTTTAGATTAGGAATTCAACATACTGTAGACGTTTTTTGAATTCCTTTGAACTTCATAAAACGTCTACAGTATGTTGTACATGTTATATAATAAAGAAGAACATAAGAAATGCGAAGTGAGCGTGTTTCGTGATCCAAAAGTCAGACGTCAGAGTCATTATGAAATTTTAATTTCAATAAAATATAATGGTGAAATAGATCAGGCGGGGTAAGAGGGACAGAACTCGTGCTAAATGGGCTAGAATCAAAATGTTGTATGTCAGTGGCAACATCAGTTTCCAGGTATTATAAATAAAAATTCTAGTGCGTGGGTTTTTTCTATTCGGTGGTTGTACCTATTCACGGTGTCTGGAAACTCGTAGAACAAGTATGAAACTGGTAATTATTTTTTTTAACTTTTTCTGTTTTTAGGCACTAAAAAATTGGAGCCCGGTCTAAATTATCTATTAGTCCCGGTTCACAGAAAATTTATTAATCCCAAAAGCAAAAAAACTATATTTCAAAAAGGACCACACTACATGGCTATTAAAGCATATAACAACCTTCCACGTAGCATCAAACAAATAACCGACGTACTTAAATTTAAATCATCACTAAAAACATTTCTTTTAAACAAATGTCACTAAACCTTAAACGAATACCTTACATAAATTAAATATCTCTGTTTTTTTATTATTTTTTTTTTATTTACATACATTTGTTAACATGTAATTGTTGGGTTATGTAATATAATGTGTATTTGTTGGGTTGGCTCGAAGAAATAGGATGTAACCTATAAGCTATTCTACCCTTTGTACTCTGTATTTTTGTGCACTCAATATTTTTTTGAATTTTGAATTTTTTTGAATTTTTACGCTTATACTAAATACCTGAAGATTGATTTCTTTCAAGTTTGGTCCGAAAAATGCACACTTCAGACTCGATATACTTGAAAACGAAAACTCTAATAAAAAAGTAATACCACAAAATCGACTGAAATGTCATGTACGTACATTCGCCAGTTTCCAAATTGTACTACTAGTTTCCGGACAACAATGTATTTGATTAGCAGCAGGATATCTATGTACCCGTGGGAAAAAGAGAGGGGAACTGTCTACAATGGAAACTTCCTTAAAACTTTTTTCTGTTTTTATTTGTATCACATTTCTGTTAGCTCTATAGCGGTCACTGCTCTCTAATGCTGTGTCTTTCGAACTCGTACAAACATTTACATATTTCATTATTCATAAGTATTTTAATTTATCCCTCTGTTATATTGTAATTGCCATCTTATTATATAATAGCGGACCGTAGCCAGCGTACCCAAGGACGGTCCTGAAAAAAAGGCGCTTGGCGCCAATTAAAATTTGGCGCCTCTTGTCAAACCGTACTCGTAGGTAGGTAGGTGATCACTGCAATCAATAATATTTGGATGGTATGTATTTTTGTGTAGTGCCGTTTTTATGTAAGATAATCTCAAGGGCTATGTGTTTATTAAAAAAATTACTGAGAAAAATGAGTATTACCGAATTTATTAAGAATCTCTTCTATTTATCCATAATCCGGTTAAAAACAGCTTTGCAGGTCCTTAACGAATGAATTGTTAGGTTTCCTAATAAACTTTTAGTAAAATACGAATGTATTATCACGATGTCGGACACGTGCTTGTAAAAATCATAATATTTCCGTAATTGTATATGAACACGTGTTCCGATATGTTAGAAATTGACTACAAGTTTATCGGGAAACGGCCTGCAATCCCGTTTTTAACCAGATTACCAATAATTTGAAGAGATTCTTAATAAATTCGGTAATACTCATTTTTCTCCGTCTATCATCAGCGCCTGGGGCGGACTGCTCCAATTGCGCCCGCATAGCACCGGCCCTGACATTCCCGGTGGTGTGGGGAGTACCAACCTGATATTCAGATCTAGTTACTATACAAAATAAAAGCCGTTTCAAAAAACTATTTGATTCTGAATAGTGTACCCTTGCACTCGCTGTAAAAAGATGATTAAAACAATTGAGGGTATTTTTTTGCAAAACTGACTTATTCCACTTGAACGTTTCGTTGAGAAATCTCTAAAACTGATACAGGTGTCATATATATGATTTTAAATCTATGATTTTATTAGTTATAGATTACTTTAATAATATTCAATTAAATTGAATTATAAAATATCGATACATATTGAAAAGTAATAAGATATTTACAATTTATTTATGGAATAAGTTTGTTTTGCAAGAAAATATTAAGATAATCCTATTTTACAACCAACTGTATTAGAATTAAGTTGAGTTTGAAACGCCATATAACACAACTTACGTTCAAATCAACTAGGCGGCCATTTTGTCACGTGACCAAATGCTCTGTTTCTATTGGCTGAAATGGAATAAGTCTGTTTTGATAGTAAGATTGAATCGAATAAGACGATTTTGGAAGACACAGACATTTTGAAGTATAATTTCTATTGGTATAAGGTAGCTTTTTCAGAAGAATATTGCATTCACAGGTCAAATTTGATAAATTGGCTTAAGTCAGTTTTGCAAAAATACCCCTCAATTCTGAAATAGTTATAAATAAAAACAGAATTACATAGATATCTATAATTAACATTGCAGTCTATACTGTCATGACATATTTCAGATTTGGCTTAGCAAGAATTATATGTCTACATGAAAATCGGACAAGAGTCTCAACTGCTCCCAACAGTCCTGAACTAGAGAGACTATGACATCCCCAATAGAGGAATAATGTGGGGCATAAGGTAGCGGAAAGGATAGGTGATGGGGGAGAGGAAGGTGGGGAAGTACCTGACTATTCAGACCTGATCATCATACATGCCAAAAGCCGACCATTTCAAGCAACGTAAAGTGGCGCAATATAATATTATACGTACATATTATTTTTAAAGAATTAATTGCAAAGCAACACAAATTAATTAAATAATATTTAAGACGGGATTTGCACCCGCTAGCACCGGATTCGTAGTTGATAGCCTTACCGTCGAACCGTCAAAGAAAGAAGAATCAATGAATATAAAATTATACATAAACATGACCAGTCAGTGGCTGAGTTGGCATCGCGTTTGGGTCCCACCCAGGCGTAGTGTGTTCAATTCCTCGGCTGGCTAAGTCCTTCATCACAACCCAACACATCTCCAAGCAATATTTTATGCTTAGTGTGGTGGTAGTAACAGATTTTCAAATATTGTCAGGTTATTCGTAACATATATATAATGGAGTTATGCCTGTTAGTTCGATCATCTCCAGAAAAGTTATGTGATATAATTTGTATTTGTTGGGTTAGCTGGAAGAAATAGGATGTAACCTATAAGCTATACCTTTTGTACTCTGTATTTTTGTGCAATAATTTATTTTTTTTGAATTTGAATTTGAATTTTAAATAAACAGAAAAGTTGAATAATATTCATTGAGGATAACATTTTCCTTGCACTTAAAAGTAGAATTGTATTTAGTACGTACCCACTTATAAAAATAAAAACTATTTCAAATTTATACATTTTCGGCTACTCTGACATTTAGAGTCTTATTATCTCAATACGCCAAAGCAATTATTTGCAGAATATCGTTTACTTGTGGAGATATTTTAGGAAGGTAAATTGTTATTCAAAACACAGTTTTTTAATGTAAGTTAAAAAACCCGGATGATTTACATATGAGATTTACACGCCAATAAAAAACGACTCTTTTGGCTTTGAAGCTTTCATCATTCAAAGAAAAATAAATATTATCTCGTACCTATGCAGAACTCGCTCGTGTAAAAACATGGGAACTTCCGTCCGCTGAAGTAAAGGGATGGAACTTTCCTTTTTGCCAGGCAATTTATAAACCTCCCTTCCTCTCTTTACACCATCACACGGAGAGGCTTCTTGTTTTCATCCGCCGTATTTTCTTTACAAAAAACAGGTAAATATGTTTCCACATAACTTTGAAGGATTATGGAGGCAACCCATTATTTTATGTTATTTCTGAAAATGTAAGCTGAAAGCTTCAATATTTTTGAAAGAGGGATCGTTTGTACGCTGAGATGCATCATAATATTAATCTATGAAAACGCATTAACAATAAATATATCATGATAATCTGTGTCAATGGAGTGCAGTACACAAAGTCTAGTCTGGTCAATATGAGAGTACCTACTCTTCACTAACAAACCATGAAGCCAGCTTGCCAATTCCTCCCCAACATAATTTATCATTTGAATATAAAAATGATGTCAAAATTTTTGACACACCTAAATATTTTTTTAATGAAAAATTTGCTATTTACCTGAGTTAAATTAAGTTGATTTCTCAAATCTTTTACCATAACTCTTTGATTAGTGTGAAAATTGATTGATTTCTTTTTTTAAATTAGGTCACACAAGAGGCCCTGAGGAAAAATAATTCCCTCAGGGCCTATATCATCTTTGAGGATGCTGTGTGGAGGGTCTTTTTAGGGAAATTAAGGAGATGAAGTTCTGGGAAGGAAAAAGGTTGAGGGTTGGATAAGAATCTGGGGGTCAATGTGTCTAGGAGTGACGGACGTATGAATCCATCCCTCCCACTGCAGTGTAAAGCGATGGGTCAAGAGAGAGTCGGGCTGGAGAAGTCAAAAGGCCTCCCTTAACCAGACTTTCCCGATCCCTCGCCCGGAAACGCATCCACCGCCAAAACCTAGACAAACCTCACACCATGAACGCTGGCACCCCTGCTAAGTTACCAAACGTAGCGAAACATTTGGGGTGACCTATGGCAGGAGTGTTGGTTATCCAATAAATGGTTCCCGGGGCGACGATACTCATACCCACCTCCCAAATTTGAAATGAAAGAGCATGATAATGCGATTGTATAAAATGGCGTGTCTGCTTTGTATCTCTTATTTTTATCTTAGTAACAGTGCGAAAATAAGTAGTAGACAAGATAATTATTATAATCTACCCATCAATAAATTTACTCGATGATCCAGTTCATCTCTAAGCGAACAATTATCACATTATTAAAAAAACTTATTGTTGTACTTGTCACTATTGTTTTAATGTTTTTGTAGGTAGAAGGCTAGATTATCCGAAAATGCAAATTTTCTCTAAATCCAGCATGATATAAATATTAGCTTTCAGAAACACATGAACAAAAATAATATTAATTTAAATCTTTCCAAAGTGAAACGCAACTTACGACTACTAAGATCAATAATTAATATTCTTCATTACGCAGTTTTTATGGGCTGGCATTAGCCAAACATGGGCGTGTCGTTCAAAATCATAATTATACGCGTTTATTTGACATGCTCGCAATAAATCCAAGTTAAACATCCGCTGTGGATACTAATTACCCCAGGGTATCGATTAATTATTGATTATTGACAGATTATCGGCAAATATGATCACCTGCTGTCTTTATATGTAAGGAGTTGGTTACGCAACAGGCCGTCGTTAAATACTCCACAAAGGAAACTGACCACTGGATTAAGCATTGAAGCAATCTTTAAATTCTTTATAACCCACGCGATCTACATACAATCTGATTAAATTCTTAGCAGTAAAATGTTATGTGTATTCATTTAATGTTCAATTCAAACGCATTACTGTAATCACAGTTATAGCAATATCGCTGATTTTGCGTTGCCTACCAACACAATTTAAAATAAATGCCTAGATAGATTTAAAAATATTAACATAATCACTGTTGATTCAAATTTCAAGATTTTTTAGTAGTGTGGATTAGGTAAATATTATTATTACGGTACATATTTATTCAAATGTAAACAAGATTATGATAATTGAAGATAGGTACCTAATTATATTTAGGTATTCTCGCACAACTTCATTTCTAATTTAAATCATCTTTGGTAGAATAAAAAATTTTGCAACACGAGTATTTTTATTTGATCGCTTGTTTTACAAGGTTTCAAGTGGTGTATGGTTGGGATAAAAGAACACTAGAAAATAGTTTTTATTGTTATTTTTTTAATGATAAACTAATTTTTATAAGTCCTTGAACATTGAACCAGGTTCAATTTCCGCTGGCGGCATTTATTTTTACTCGGGAGATATTTTCAACTTATATTGATATTTCAGGCGACTAATTATTGCTTATAATTATTTGTTAGTTTTTATTGCATTTATATGTTAAATAATTCTTCGGAACCTTATCATTTTACTAACCTGGATAAAATGAACGTTATTTCAAAATTTAACTCATAAATAACTTGTGTTGTGCAAAATTTATAAAGCGAGATTATCTAGTGATACCTGTTGCCAGCTCTTCTAGGGTTGTTAAATAATACGTCTTGATATTTATCTAATACACACTACTAAAAAATCTTGAAATTTGAATCAATAGTGATAACGTTAATATCTTTAAATCTATCTAGGCATACATTTTGAATTATGAAATAAAGAAATATCAGGACTCGTGAAGGAGACGAACACAGGAAATTCCTCGCAAAAAGGATAAAAACTTCTGATGAAATTTAAAGAAGGAAAAATGTAAATATAATGTAGGTGGTGCGTCGCAGAGATTGTTATAAATGTCTTGTTAAAATAATTAATACGTAATAGTCCTTTAGCTAAAACAATTATCTTATTTGCGAAGTTAGACAGCCACATCAATCATATTTTGCTAATATTAATTTGAATCATACATATCTCCTCCGATGAGTCAATGATTACAGTTGCAATATCTCAATGGATCGGTGGATGCCATCATCGATGAATGATAATGATTGGATTGTACAATGCTGGGCGCGACTAAGCGATTTGTCACAAACGCAGACGTTGCCACTGGCCTGTGCCGGCAAATCCAATTTTTGCGATAAATGATTTCATAACCATAAAACTGACGTTTTGCAATTATCTGCTTCGTCGATCTGTTCAATCAACGTATTTTATGCTCTATAATAATACCTTTATGATTTTCATGTGCTATGGGATATCTGATTATATGGAGTTATTAATTGAAACAACTGTAAAATGTAAAAAGCTGTAGTGCACAACTCCTAATAATTAACTTCAGGGACTGGGAGCATAATGCAATAAAAAGTATTGAATTAAAAAAAAATCTTTCTGTACACATATATACTTTATAAAATTGACAGAAATTTTCTTCACAGGAATAGGCATGAAACATTTGTACGTTAAACATTTCAAAGGTTATGTAACTATAACAGTTGCTAAAATATTGCGCACAGATATTAAAATTACGAATAAGATGTGATATATGCAGGATAAATGGCAGGATATCTTGTGTTGTGCTGTTCCGAGATCGGAAATTCGTTTGATATGAATCGACAACTTTGATATGAATTTTTGAAGCAAACTTCCTGGATCGATCAACTGACCACAATAATTTTATAGTAGCAGGAAATTTTCTAGAATCTGACTCAGTCTCGTGATTCGTCTTCCAAACCGTTGGAACGACGAAGTTAAGAAAGTCACTAAAGTGGCCTTGAGGAGACTAGGTATTTTTTTCTGAGAAAAACTTAATAAAATTTAGCAAACAAGAATGTCCGAGAAAAGATTTTCTATTTCGCAAATCAATTGAATCAGCAGTGGTTATTGATGATTTCTATGACGAACGGAATTTCCTCAGTAACCCCCGAGGTAAGGTGACATTCAGTCATAGGAGCCGCTATTTCGCATACCAATTATGACATCTACTACTATTTGCATACATAATCTGTAAAATTCACCATCCACCATGTATTACAGAGGCGCCGTGTCGTTTGACTCACCGTATTGAATGGGCCATAGCTCATTGGCGCTTCAAAAAAATGGCTTTTGAGAGAGTTGCTAAAAAAAACTAGATAACTTCAGAAGTTTGAAAATGAAAGCTGAATAGTAAAGTTGTTCCTTTCAACATACAACTACAAACAGTAAGAGGTTCCGAATGATAATGTTGAAGTAATAATATTTATAATAGATACCCAATATAATGTCGTTCAAAAAAAATTGGCCAGATGCGTTCGACATTGATATCGGCAGTGCCGTTGTTGTGGTGATTTTCCGCAAAGAAGGCGATATGAAAATTATTCAATCATTAATTATTATTAGGTTAAAAGTTAGATGTCAAAAGTGCCATTTTTTCTGCACTGAAACTATTCTGCTTTAAACGCACGTGAATGTAAAAAGAAAGTGAAGTAAATATTTTCAATAAAAAAATAGTGGTCTATCGTGCACTATAACAAAAAATGTTTTGTGAATAGGAGGCATTATTTTTTTAGCTATTTTTTTTCCCAGAAGTATATTAAAAAATATAGCTATAGTTAAAAAAAAAACTGGATATAAAAAAAACTACATCATAATTTTGGGCTCTACAAAAATACGCTGACGCTGAGTAGTCAAATGTGCTGATAATTACTCCACGACGACCAAGATTACTACTTATATACTTTGCCATTTTTTATTATCCTGTACATAATTACCACCATTTTATAATTTATGAAAATACATTTTGACTCTTCATCTCTCATTGGTGTCCGCCCAACACATCGGTTGATACGCCCATGCTCTTTCTGCAAAGTTGAGGTCATCGCGAGTCCGTTGCGAAACAGGTTTCTGCATATATTTACATTATTATAAAGTAATTCACTCTGTATTATATTGACGCATGCCAATCACACGGAAACATTAACTTACAGACTGTGAACTTGTAATCGATGACACATAGCGTTTAGAAGAATGATTGAGGCAAAAGTCTACCGAGAAAAGAAAAAAAAACGTTCAAATATTCTCGAATGGTGGATAGATAAGTAGTCAATTCTTGAATAAATAATATGTCGATGTAATTCAGTGTCCTTTCCTGGGTTGAGGTGGTTTTGGTTAGACCTCCTGCTGTGTGACAGTAGACCCAGTCCATCCGAATCTGGCAATAGAGTATAATTTGTAACAGTGTGAAGAGTACCAAAATTAAAAAAATAATTACTCAAACGAATCTTTAATGTATACACACTGCTCTTGCGAGGGGTAAAACAAACTAATAATGCTTGGATAATTTCGGCAGCATTTATTAACTGTAATGAATTAACGAATCTTGACAACACTTTTTAACATTGGTTATTATTACCCGGCCAGGTCCGAGGGTCAACGTTGTTTTTTTTTTAAACCAATGATAAAATCAAAGAGTGGATAAATAGTTGAACCGGCTAAACAATTTGGAACAAACAATCTGTGTAAATTGCGACAAATCTCAAATCTCCATAGTTTTAGTTATCTACAATGTAGGACATATAGGTAGGTACTTATAGTTAATATAACCGATGCCCATTCACGATAGCTGTTTCCTTACATATTTTTTCACAATATATCTTGTTAATCTTGTTTTATCTTGTTTTCAGTTCTTAGTACAATAATATCGACGTTGTAAATAATAATTCTATTGGGTAGATTTCCTACCAGGCCTATGGAAATTGTCAGATAGCGAACATTCTTGCCAGTTTCTGATAGCTTGCCACTCACAGTTGGGGGTAAAATCATCACCTTTCTATATACGAGTATGTATATATACAATTACCTAGGGTATGGTTTGCATAGTTTCACTGGCTGCGGGCAGTTGTGACCCTTGTACGGTCACGTACAAAATACAAATGTATGCTTTCGAACAAGGCGCCTATGTATATGTCGCTGGTGGTACTATACAATATAATAATACAAAAGATGATGTTAAAATGTACATATTTTTTTTTAAATATTTTTTTACAAAGTATTATTTAATAAATCAGTAATAACATACGAGACGACCTGAGTAACAGTATAAATGAAAGAAGAGATTATAACAATGACAAATTTCACTAAACAAACATCGGTAAGGTGATTTATTAACAAGGTTTAGCTGGAATACACGGTTTAAGCAATATAATAATTTATTCTAGTTATAGTGTAGACCAGACCTGATGACGCAAAGGATATATTCAAGATTAGTTAAATATTAATCTTTCAAAGGTTTCAAGCCAATTCTACAATTTTTCAATACCGTAAATTGCGTTTTATCTTATTACAATAAAATGTGTACAGGTGTTATTATGTCTTGTCATGTCGATATATGTTCCTAGTTAGGCAGTTTGCCTATTCCAAGGAATCATATATTTTTAATAAACACTGTTCTAAACCCAAAAGAGTTAAGTGTCTGACTGCGGCACTGGATGGTCGGCATAGTTCTAGTACGCAGTGTCACCACACGGAGATGGCACGAGGCCACACTACATGGCCCTGCAATTCAATCCCTTTCTTCGTTTCTTCATTCTTGCGCTATCCCATTTCAACATAATTTCAAATCATCATTTCTTCTTCATATACTCACTCGACTTGCTCCACTCTCCAGCGACTGAAGCGAGTGCACGTATTCAGTCTACACATACTAATTTACGGATTGACATACTTATCTCTGCAGGTTATCATAGGTGTAGCGAACGAATTGACTTAGAGTTGTTTTTTTTCCTTATGTCTTCTTTCTTCTTGGTTTTTTGTTGGATCGCCTTGATTCTTCTTGTATCTTCTCGCCTCGTCTTGGCTTTTCTCGGTTCTTATTGACTCTTCTTGGTTGTTCTTTTCTCTTTTTAGTTTTTCTTAAATCTCCTTGTTTCGCCTTTACTTTTCTTGCATCTTATTGCCTCTTCATCGCTCATCTTTGTTTTTTTTATTTTTCATGGTTCTTCTTGACTCTTCCTGCATCTTTTTGCAACTTATCCCCCTTCTCTTACTTCTTCTTGATTCATTTTGGCTCTTCTTGTCTCTTCTTGACTTTTCTTGCTTCTTCTGGCTTCTTCTTGATTCTTCTTGGCTCTCCTAGTCTCTTCCTGCATCTTCTTGCGTCATCCTGCCCTCTATTTGTTTTTCTTGGCTCTTCTAGTCTCTTCTTGTTTCTTCTTGGAACCTCCATTCCTTGCCCGCTTATATTTTCTTTGTCTTGCTTTTTCTCTTCTCGCTTCAAGGTCAATATAAGAATTTTCATATTTCGTAGAGTCGCCTGCGCAGGTCTATTTTGATCTGCTGAGTTAGTTAGTAAGTTAATTAGCTCAGTTTGAATCATTTCCACAACACGTTATTCTACATCCAACCA